>NC_056736.1:280375984-280498484 GCF_019279795.1 Protopterus annectens | reverse complement strand
TGGCTAACAATAACACAACAGAACCATTAATGTTAGGTCTACATTGCCTTTCCGGGGGGGGGGGGGGGCAAATAATAAAAGACAGCACAAAAACTCTAAAGGCTAAAGTGTACCTAATCAGAACAAAGATTACCCACCTTTCAAGTATAGTCAAACATTAAATACCCTTATATATAGCATACATTACAATGAAAAGCCAGTTCAGTTTAAAAGACAGCTTCATTTTCTTGTACAATAGAAAGTAAAGCAAATTCAAATATAAAGTAAATGTTTAAAATGCTGAAAAAGAACTGAATAATGAAAATCCCTTCTTTTCCCCAACAAAGTCTGCTTACCTTAAAAAGAAAATGTTTGCGGTGATCAGGACCACTGTGATTAACTAACATAAATTCAGGTGGTGACCACTTTCTCTTATTACAGATTTCCATTAGTGCTGAAACTGGATGTTTTCCTGAAAAAGAAAATTTTGAAAACAATGTTATATATGAGTACCTATGTGGATGTATACATGTGTGTTTGTGCTTTTAGAACATTATTAATGACTTAAAAATTAATGTTTACACTAAAGTGCACTCTAGCTTACAACCACTCCCTCTTAAAATCATAAGACTTGCACTATCAAGTCCTGAGTGACCCAAAAAAAAGAACAACTTTTTTTAGAAGGTAATGCAAGTCCTCCCATATGAAAACCACTCACACTCCCTGAACTTATATATACCAACTTAAAGACTGCCATAACATGTAGAAAATGGAATATTTTGAGAAACTACAATCTTGGACTCAGTAAATTTAAGTCTGGCTTTCGTCTCCACTTTCCATGAATTTACAATGAGAGTTTTGAGATTTTAAACAGTTGCCTTTACAATAGTTCATCTATCGCCTTTGTTTTAAGGAATATTAAAACCGTGTTTGTGTACCCCAATATAAAGACATATCAATATGCACCATTTGTAAGCAAACCGTTTAAAATACATAAACATTAAATAAGATAGAAACAAACTTTGCAACCTTTGTGTTGCAAAATAAATGTATATACCAACTAAAATCCCTAACAAAAAACCTAACTCCCGAGCAAACAGTTTGCCTGCTTGTTGCTGCAACTGCAACCAGTTCTATCAATCTATCACCCTGTAATAATCAACACCAAGGGTATCCATTTATTCCTGCTCCTATCTCTCTTAATTTTTTTTTTTGTTTTTACCAAAGAGACACCAATCTTATAAACCTCATTTATTACACGAACTACAACCTAAGTTGTACTGGGCACTATTGATATTCTTCATTCCCACTGCTTCACTGGCATTTTAGGTTAACTGTCAAGGTAACCCAATACAGACCAGCTTTCAAAAACTCTGACTTTCCTCCCTCTCTCTTCCTGTGACAGCTGATTGACTCAGTATATCTTGAGAGGGAAGCCTTCAGCTGTGACAGGAAGTGAGTGTTCAGTCTTTTTCTGCCATCCAAGAAGAAAGTCCTCTGAATCTTCTCAGGATCCAGTGCTGATTCTTTTGGCTTACTGCTCAGATAACCACAAGTAGTAAACAGTAAAACCACAAATCTGTTGCATCCCAAAAAGAAACAGTAAAATAGAATAAACACCAGTCAGCCAAAAATTCCACAGTAAATTCTTTAATAAAGTTAAGTGCTTTTGTTCTACAAAATTAAAACGGAATTTCTTCAGAACTAATAAAAATATTACAAAGGTTTAAATAGTCTCTATTTTAAAATCACATGACTAAAAACTTTAATTATTTAATTAACTATAAAATGTTTTAATTGCAAAATTGAGTTTAATTTTTTCATTCATCCCAGGATATGCTGTTGCATATAACATCAACTACCATTTTAACTCACATAAATCCAAATGCCTATCTAACATTCTTCCCTGAGGGTCTTTCTTAACTTGATCTATCACTGAAAAAACAACAAATTTCTGGGTATTAAATGACATAATATGTTTATATAAAGCATTAGTTGTTTTGCTTTTCCAAACGTCTGAGATATGCTCATATATACGTTCTTTGAATCTTCTTGATGTTTTATCCACATAAAAAGCTGAACATTCCAAACACTGAGCCAAATAAACATTTTTTGATTCACAGTTGTAGCATCCATATACAAAATAGGTATGCCCCCAACACTGAAACTATTTCCATGAATAATGTATTTACATTGTGAACATCCACATATGTTAGTATCAGATCTTTCTGTCAACATTTTCTTATCCCTATGGTTTTCTAATAAACTTTTTATGGAAAGGTCCTTTTTATAGATAAACATAGTTTTTTTTCATCATAGATCTAAAAGGAAGAAATTCCAATTCCTCTTAATACACTCTTCTATAGCAAGGATAGCCAAGGAATACATGGAAATAAAAGAAAATCTGTTGTATTCTACCTTACAAATAGTTGTTTTGATTTGTAAGGCTGAATCCAATTTTCTATTGATTTTATTTGGACGTTAAGTTGAACAAACTTACTACTACTCTTTACAGGAAGGATTGTTGGAGAAACACGGTGTTACACCGTGATAGTATGCATCTGAGACATATGTTCAGGAATGTAATCAAGGGGCAGGGAATGAGGGTCTCCCACCTGAATAACAAGGATGATTTGTTTTATAAAGGTGTTGAGAAACTGGGTGATGAATTTTTATCCAGAGGCTATGGGAGACGCGAGGTTGATGTATCTTTACATGAGAGTTATAGGGAGAGAGATGGGAGAGCTCGCCCTTTTTATTCTGATGGTTATTCTTGCATGTCGAATACTCCTGCTAGCAATGAACCGATTTGCTCTAACCAGGATGTTCCCTTCTCAATATTCTATACCAGTGATGTTAAGCACATCCTGGGTATAGTTAGAGATAATTGGTCAATTTTACATATGGATGATGGGTTGAAGAAGGTGGTGGGGGATAAACCCAACTTTTTTTTTAAAAACAGGAAGAGTCTTAAGAGACAATTGTGCTATAAGGATGTATGTAATACACCTGAGGTTGATGATGATATGCAGATAGGAACAATGAGATGCATGAACTGCAACTTTTGTGATAGTATAGATGTTTCACACAATTTTATGCATCCTGTAACCAAGTAAGTTTATGAATTTGGGGCATGTGCTAATTGTAGGAGTAGGGACTTGGTTTATTTGGCTAGCTGCAGAGTATGTGGCTGTTTTTATACTGGTAAGACCAATAGGTCCCTAGTTGAGCATATCAGGGAACACTTATATTTGATAAATAGACATGATTCACGAAATGCGCTAGCTAAACATTGTTTAGAAGTAGGTTTTGATCATGTGTTTGGGTTTAGGGCTGCTGAAATAGTTAGACCCAGTATACGAGGTGGGGATTTTAGGAACTACACGGAAGAATGTGAGCTCCATTGGATAAATCCGTTTACAGGCTGAGAAATATCCAGGCATTAATGGTAGGACATCTATAAAACTTATTTTGAAGGGACATGCTCTCTAAGTGATTTAATAGGTATATTGCACTTGGAAGCACAATACCTATATATATATATATATATATATATATATGGCCAACAGGAAGTTTCTTTTTAATTGATGTAGAATCTTTCTAGGTTCATTTAAACTGATGTTTTAACTGATTGATGATATGGGGAATATATATGTTTGGTGTTTTAGTTTGTTTATGAGGTCTGATGAAGCACGTTATTTCAGTGTGAAAGCACTTACGATATTGCAATAAATTGTTTTGGATTTTATTATTCTTTGCCGTGGCGTGGTGTATCTACTTTTATGTTATATTTCTATTAAATATTATTTTATGGCAGTTTAACGTGGCTAAAGTGTGCACAGCTAACTTTTAATACTGACTTTGCACATTGGTTGCTTGGTGTTTGGACTTTGTGTACTACAAATTTGTCAGTTGTAAAATGAATTCACATTTAAAACTTTTTTTTTTTTTGTGATAACAGCACATTTCCGGCAGAGCTCAGTTGTGTGGGGACATACTTATTACTAGAAACTTTAAATGTTTATTGTAATACATTATCTAGTACTATCACTTTATTATTCTGGCTGACATTCTCTCCTCTGACTTGAAGGATCCTAATTCTGGTGCCTTATCCTATGGTTAGTGATTCTGCTGGGACCACTTCTCGGTCCATAGACCACTTACCTTTTGCCCCATCTCACTGTAATGTAGCTCTGTCAGTCACTATGGAAAAGGGGTTAAACGCGTCTTCTGTGGCTGTCAAGTTCCTACTGCAGTAGGGGAAAACTACACCATTTAAGTATAGGAACAGTCTGGTATAAGAGACCTCTTGCCAGACAATACTCTGTACTGTCTAGTAGTGAACATCACAGGAAAAAGAAACAGAAGCTTCATCATACTGCTGTTAATTAAATTATAGCTATTTGTAAGACTGATGTGGCTTCCTTGATTAAGTGTGTTCTGCAGACAGCCAATTCTGGTGGTTGTGTTGCCATACATGGCTCTAACTCTAGTTTGGCTAGACACCTTTCTGCTGCTTCAGAGAATAACAAGTTATCTGATGAGGACAATAGTGATTTCCTAGTTGACACTGTTGAGAGTCACTCTGATTCTTTGGAAGGTGAACCTGAGCTGAAGTCCAACAAGTGTTCGCTTTCTGTTAGATGACTGCTAGATTTAGCAAAGTTTTTGCATGGGAGCAGTCAGGAACTATCCCAGAGCTAGGCAGGGTATATGACCTTATAGAGGATGTGATGTCCAATTCAGTGGTTACCCCCCACTGGCTGTGGAAGATGTTTATAAAGCTGCTTGCAAGACACCAGTATCTATCCCAGCAGTTCCTAAAATGCTCAGAGAAAATATAAAGTCTCCTTAAATATGACAGGTCTCTTTTCTCATTTGACTGCTGACCCAGCTGCAGTCTCCTTAGCTGCCTACTCGGATAAAAAATCCTTAGCTTAATCTAATCCAATACTTCCTGATAAAGAAGAAAATGGTTAGATCTTTGAGGGGAAAAAGGATGTCTCCTTTTAGAATGTTAAACTATCAAGATCATGTTAGAATTTAGCTTTTAGAATGTTAAGCTATCAAGATCATATGCTATAATTTATTTTGCAATGTGTGTACAGTTTGGATGATTTTGCTGCATCCTTACCATATGAATGCAATTTGTTTCTAATATGACTCTGGTTTCGGAACATGCCTTGAGAGATGTGCTTGAATATTCAGATACAGTCTCAAGGAGTGCTGCTTTTGCTGTTGTATTAAGACAGTATGCTTAGTTATGCAATCAGAACTACGCTGTTCATTTAAAAGCTGAAATTCTGAACGCACCTTTAAGTTCTGATATGTTGTTTGGGTCCTCTGTTACACAGATTTTCAAACAGTGGGAAGAAAGAGGCAAATTAATGCATTGAGTACCTAGTAAGTTTCATGTATTCATGTTCTCCACAAACGTGGAACCTTCTTTCTAGGGGCAGAATAACCAAAAATCCCAGCCAAACAAAAGTCAGTGCTCCAAAGGAAATGGCAGAAGGATATTTTTTAAAACCTAAAAAAGAGGGGTTTCTTTCAGAAAAAAGGATGCCCCCCCCATGCAAAGGAATGACTATGCTGAGTTACAAAGTACCTGCACCCCCCTTGCCCTTCCTTCTTTTCTTCCTTCCACAAGGCTCTCTCTCTCAGTCCTGCAGTCTGGCTGCAAACAGACTCAGACAAATGGGTTCTGACAATAATTTGGAGGAGATACACTTGGCAGTGGACGGAAAATCCTCTCCTATTTGAGGGGAATTCCCACAACCCCACCAGACCAGACAGAAATGTTTCCTCTAGTGTTACATCAGATAGTAGAGGAAGAGGTCATATGCAGTGCCTGAGATACACAAAGGCAAAGGATTTTACTCCAGAATCTTTTTGGTACCAAAAAAGGAGCACTCTTGGAGACTAATCCTAGATTTGCCCTTTCTAAAAATCTTTGTAGAAGCTCCGAAATTCAAAATGTTCACCTTACAGTCAGTCCTAGCATTGCTTCCAGACTGCTGTTTCATGGTGAGTCTAGATCTCAAGGAAGCTTATCATATTCCTATTGCTCCCAATTTCAAGAAATTTTTGAGATTTGCTGTGTCTGGCTTACATTATCAGATTTCTGCTTTAACCTTTGAGCTATCTACTACACCTTGAGGGTTTTCAGTGCCTGACCCCAGTGGTTGCCTATTGCAAAACCTTAGGCATCCACATCTTTCCTCATTTAGATGACTTGTTGATTTGTGCAAATTATGTACCCATGTGCATAGAGTCCTTAGAAAAGGTCACAGCCCTTCTTCCTCACCTTGGCTTCAAATTGAATTGGCAAAAGTCCTTCCTCACACCCTCTCAATGAACTGTTTTCCTGGGGTGTTGGATACACACAGTAAAAAGGATGGTCTTACTGCCAAAAGACAAAAGTTTTGACTTAATCAGGGAATTTTCTGGTATTTCCCTCTGATACACATGGTGTTAACAAGAGAATTCCTCATGTCATCAATGATTCTCATGATAGCACTAGCTAAACTACACATGAGAACAATTCAGTGGTACTTGAACAATTGCTGGACCCAGCACCTTCATCCCTTGAATCTCTGGGTACTAGTACTGGGATTTGCAAAACAGAAACTGCAATGGTGGGGGTGATCAACTGTCTGAGTCCAGAACTACTTTTCTCTCTTCAGACCCCAGTCTAATCTGCCAACATGGACTCTTCATATTTTGTGTGGGAAGAAGAGTCAATGGGAGCTCAAGTGCAAGGCTTGTGGGCCCTCAGGACACACCAAAGTAAATAAATGTAAAAGAAATATTGACAGTGATTCAATCCTTAAAAGTTCTTCACCACTTATGGACTCTGGTTTTTGTCTTCTAGTGATCACAAACACCACCTTCATGCGGTACATGAACAAGCGAGGGAGTACAAAGTCAACCAGTCTTTGCTAGTTAGCAGTGATGGTTTGAAAGTCAACTCTACAGCATTCTGTGACTCTTCAGGCCTCATATATTCTGTCAGAGCAAAACAGAGTGGCAGACAGACTAAGCAGATATTAGACGGTAGAGATCTTACACGACTTGATCCAGATGTGGAGAACATCTCAATATATCTGTTTGCTTCCTTTCAAAACAGACAAATGAAATTATTCTGTTCAAGACATCCTTGCAGCCATGCTTGGAAGACAGATGGTCTATCATTTCCATAGTCTGGAATGTTCCTGTATGCATTTCCACCCTTTACAATGTTTCCTAGGGTACTTCTAAAGATTAAGAATTACCAAAGATCACTGTAGTAAACCCCTTTTTGGCCCATATAAAATTAGTTCTCCCTTTTAATATAACTGGCCAAAGGCAGTTAACACAGGATTCCTCACAGAATGGATCTGCCCACACAGCATCAGGGGCAAATGGTACACCCCAAAGTGGAACAATTGCAGCTGTCAGCTAGGATGATTCTAGTTTGATACCTTTTAGGCACTTGTGCCATGAGGATGTGCAACAGGTATTTAAGTAGGCAAGAAAATCTATAACTAGAAAATCTTTCCTTTACAAGTGGAAGAGGTATTTTAAGTGGAGCCTAGCCGATAATAGAGGTCTGAAAAGTGTTTCAACCCCTCTGGATCTGAAATATTTGTTTAAGCTACTAACAGTTGACTTGTTATATGCTTCTCTCAAAGCACATCTTGCTGCCATCTCAGCTCGTCTGCCCATGGGTCCTCCTCTTTCATCTCTTTAAGCTGAAACAGTTTATGAAAGTAATGTTGCATGTGAGATCCCCCTCAAAAGCAAATTTATTCTCACTGCAGTCTCAATTTTTTTTTTTTTTGAAAAATTGCCCTTTTGAACGTACCTTTCAGGCTGACTTGCAGTTCAGCAAAAAATCTCTCCAAACTGCTAAAGGACCTCAAGGCAGGGATAAGCACTCAATAGCAAAAAGAAACCCAAGTCCAATGCCCAAATAAACACTTTATTAAGGAGCAACACAAATGAAAATGCATAAGCTTTTGAGTATAAAACTCTTTTTTAAATGCATACAAGACACTAAATATCCTCTTCTTTTACATAAAATCAGCCAAAGTAAAAGCACCATATAATCACATAAAATATTAATTAATGAACTAAACAACTAATCAACAGTCCAGACATATCATAATGCATAAAGATATATAAAAATAAAAAATATATAAGAAATACTAAAAACTATATATATATATATATATATATATATATATATATATATATATATATATATATATATATATATACATATATAGCTAAAATTAATTAATAAAGCATCATACTGAATACAATTGGCAAAATAAATCACATTTTCAGTATTACAGGTACCTGACACTTTAAATGTAAACACTTCTTGACTGATAGGATGTTTATAAAAACAAACTGGTATTAATTTCTTTACAATAAGTGCAGTTATGGCACTTCTTCATATGGTGGTGCAATGTGATTGTTTCTATACAGGAAAGACCATTATGAAGTCTAGAGAGAATTGGTGGACACCTCTCTGAGATTCGAAGGAACACGGCTACTAATGCCGTAGCTAAACATATTTCTAGCAAAGGAATAGAACATAGATTTAAATTTAGGATTTTACAATTTGTCTCCTAAGACATTTGTGGGGGAGATACAGTAACAAGAACAGAATTGATGGAATACAAGTGGATTAATTATTTTAGCGCTGACAAATCATCAGGACTTAATAGTCAAAAAATCAAAATAGTATTAAGCCAGTACTTAAAAATAAGCGTGATGCTTTATGAGTTCATTTTAGCTGTCTATATATATTCTATAAAATGTTTAGTATTTCTTACATATTTTTTTATTTTTATACATCTTTATGAATTATGATATGTCTGGGCTGCTGATTAGTTGATTATTTAGTTAATTATTTAATTAATTGATATTTTATGTGATTATATGGTGCTTTTACTTTGATTGGCTGATTTTTATGTAAAAGGAGAGAATATTCAGTGTCTTGTATGCATCTGAAAAAGAGTTTTACACTCAAAAGCCTATGCATTTTCATTTGTGTTGCTCCTTAATAAAATGTTTATTCGGGTGGTGGACTTCTGGTTTCTTTTTGTTATTACTGCTGATTTAGAGTTTATTACTTAGAAGACTGTTTTATTCATTGTTCTGACACATGCAAGGTGAGTCTGAGCTGCAAGCTGTCATGGTGGGCCAGCTCTATCTGATTTTTCACAAGGACAAGGTTGTGTTATTCACTAATCCACCATTCATGCCTAAAGTTGTTTCTGAATTTACCTTGAATCAAGCCATCAATCTCCCAGTATTCTATCCTGTTCCAAAAAAAGGATAAAAGATTTTAAATAACTCGGATGCATACAGGCAGTTCAGGTACTTTCTTTCTTCACAGAATAAGGTTCTTTAGGAATGCTAAAGAGCTGTTTGTCTCCTATACAAGGGCTACAAAAGGTAAACCTGTCTCTATGCAAATTGTTGCACAATGGTTGCCCTCTGCTATTGTTTTCTGTTACTCCACCATGGTAAATCTCTTCCAAGTAAGTTTAAGGCTCACTTGACTAGGAAATTATCCTCTTCAATGGCATATTGGAAAAGGATGGACTATTGGCAGCAATGTGGTCGTCTGTTGTTACCTTCACAAAGCATACTGGGTAGGAGGAAATTACATTGGAAAAATGGGAACTGTGGGAACAATACATACAGAACAATGTTCTGAAGGAGGAATGAGGTTTTTGGGAAGGTTCATAGGTTCATACTAGGCTATCTGCCCTAGGGCATTTATAAGCCTAGCCAGAATGTGTTTGGCTTTCGCCACCCATTTTAAATTAATTTTGCTATGCCCTTTTTTTGAGGTTAGTATACTGTGCCTCTGTCTAACAGTGACACAGAAGTCATACCCGGGGTAAACCTACGATCTCCCATCCACTCATCAAGATTCCTCTTGAAGAGAGTCAATGAGGGACTCTGCCTAACCTGGACTGGGATTTTATTCCAGAGTGAAGGGAGCCTCTGGGTTATGAATCTGTCCCTCCAGCATGTCCTATTTATTTCAGTGCTGAGGTTCAAGTCTCTCGAGCGTGTAGCTCGATGGGATTTGGATTTTTTGAGGTGCAGCATGTCCCTTAATTCCGGGTTGGACATGGCCTTATACGTCAGGCACAGGTCACCTCTGAGCAGGCGGTATGCCACTGAGTAGAGCTGGAGTTTCTTTAACCGGGCAGCATATGGCATCTGTTTGAGCCCTTTGATCCTCTTGGTGAGGTACTTTTGGGGTCTTTCCAGTTGCTGCAGGTGTTTGGTAAGGTACATCCCAAAATAGGCATTGTACTCGATTATGGGCCTGATGAGGGATGAGTAAAGAGGCACGATGACCTCCCCTAATCTAGATGTGAATCCCTTCATGATTAGGTGGGCTATATAAAATGTTTTTCTAACCACTTTGGCCACGTGGTTGTCAAATGAGAGATTGCTATCAACTTGGGTCCCCAGGTCCCTAATTACTTCTTCTGTACCTAATGGATTACCACCTATGTGGTAATTTGTGGGCACTTTGTTTATGCCAAAGGGGATGACTATACACTTTTTGGCGTTTAGCTTGAGGCCATGGCTCTGGCACCAGTTGTCTGTTTCTATGAGGCCCTTTTGGAGGATGCTTGTGTCGGATGGAGAGTCGATTATGGCACCCAGTTTGCAGTCATCTGCGAACTTGGTCAGCCACAGTCCTTCCGTGTTGGTCTGTACCTCTGAGAAATATATACCAAACAAGAGAGGTCCCAGGACTGAGCCTTGTGGGACACCACTTGTAACTGGTTTGGAGTCTGACATGGCTCCAGCAATTCTAACCATGTGGGTTCTGTCCTTGAGCCAGTTTGCAACCCATCTAGGCATGAAGTGAATAACCTATGCAATGTTTGACTGACAATAACTGTACAAAAAATCATATGTGATGTATAATTTTGCAACTGAAAATATGACAGAATGGTTTGTTTACATTTATATAAATGTAAACTTGCCTTTGTCATAAGTGATAATTCAATAATGATGTGTTTTGTTTAAAAAAATACTTTCTCAAACCACAACAAACTGGATTCATTTGCAAGGTCCAGAGCTGCCTTTGCTAGGACCATTCTCCAGGGGTTCCTAGATCTTTATCCTTCCATGTCCCAGGTCCGGTAAGTTTTGGGAATCTTCTGAGCCAGTGGGAATGATGAACACAGTACAGTTGTGCAAGTCCTACTTACCTGTAACAGTAGATGTTTGAATTCCTCATTGCCTCAGTGACAAACCCACCAGCTATATCCCAGATTGTTTTTAATACGGAATTGTGATTTGTTGTAAATTTACTCTTGCTGAAAGATTCTGGCTTAAAGGACCTTCCTCTCCTTCCTTCTGGAAGTAAAAAAGCCTATCACTCACTTCCTGTCACAGCTGAAGTTTTCCCTCTCAGGATATGCTCAGCCAATTAGCTGTCACAGGAAGAGAGATGGATGGGAATCTAAACTTTTGAAGGCTTACATGCAATTAGGACTTACACAACTGCACTTTTTTAAGAATACAGTTATGGCTTTCTTTGCAGCCAACATCAAGAGAATAAGTAAAGGAGATTTACTTCTGGCCTATTCTTCCTAGTTCTATTCTGCAATAAAAAAATGTGAGGGGCTCAATTACTCCCTTCCAGGCCAAATTTCATTACATATAGTTTGTAAATGTAACATGAAGTTAGTTTTGTACAGCTTCAAAAACATGGCACCAATTATCTACTACCAGTTCCTTACAATTCTAATAGTAAGGAGAGATCTCCGAAAATAGCCAAGTCAAAGTTGGTGGAAAGGAAAACTACTCATTAAAACATTTCCAAGTGAAAATTCAAAATATTAATGACTTTGTAGCATACGTGGGCAAAGTCCAAATAACAGTCTACTGATCTCTGGGAACAGCATTAGCTAGGTCATGTTCTCAATATTTGTAAAAGGAGTAACAAACCCGAGTATCAGATCTAATTAACTGAGATAAAGTTTTCTAATTTGGAAGTTAGGATCAGAAAAATTGCCCCTTAACAAAAAAATGAATCCTCAATTCCATACTTTCAACTGATATAACTCTGTTTAGATATAAAATTTACCATGATAGATCTGCACTGTTGTGATTCATTATCTTCACTACTAGGACAGCAGTGCCAGCTTACAGTTTGCTTAGCACTGATCTAAATTTTACAAGGCTTCAGCTCTTCCCCTTTACCCATAAGACTTTCCGTTTTGATTTCGCTCTCCAAATCTTCAGAGTTGCTGCTTCTAAGTGGAAGGAACAATCTAAGCATACAAGTACATGACAGCAAGAACAAATAATGCCCTTCTACCAGGTTGTAGTGAGCTGCGCAGAGATTTGATAAGGACTGAATCATGACCACACAGATCTATCATTATGGTTTACAACTTTCTTAACTGTCATGATCTATTCAATCTCCTCACCAACTAGACAGAGTCCATAGCAGCTCCCCCTCCCTGGGTGGTATTATGAAAGATACCCTGAATAATCATGACCCCAAGAAAGTCCTGCTGTATCAGACCACACTCAGTTTACTATAGGTTCATAGGTTCGTACTAGGCTATCTGCCCTAGGGCATTTATAAGCCTAGCCGGAGTGTGTGTGGCTTTCACCACCCCTTAGGATGAGAATACTACTCCCATTTAGTGTTTAGTTTGCTAAGCCTCTGTCTAGTAGTGACACAGAGATGACCCCTGGGGTAAACCTACAATCTCCCATCCACTCGTCAAGATTTCTCTTGAATAGAGTTAGTGAGGGGCTCTGCCTAACATGGATTGGGATTCTGTTCCAGAGTGTAGGGAGCCTCTGGGTTATAAATCTGTCCCTCCAGCACGTCCTATTTATTTCTGTGTTGAGGTTTAAGTCTCTTGCTCTCGTGGCTCTGATGGATTTGGATTTTCTGAGATGGAGTATGTCCATTAATTCCGGATTGGACATGGCCTTGTACGTCAGGCACAGGTCACCTCTGAGTAGGCGGTATGCGACTGAATAGAGCTGGAGTTTTTTCAGTCGGGCAGCATATGACATATGTTTAAGACCCTTTATCCTCTTGGTGAGGAACTTTTGGGGTCTTTCCAACTGCTGCAGGTGTCGGGTAAGATACATCCCAAATGGGGCATTGTACTCAATCATTGGCCTGATAAGAGAAGAGTACAGGGGCACAATGACCTCTCTTGATCTAGATGTGAAACCCTTCATGATAAGGTGGGCAATATAGAAGGTCTTCCTAACCACTTTGGCAATGTGAGTGTCAAATGAGAGGTTACTGTCAACCTGGGTCCCTAGGTCCCTGATTACCTCTTCCAGTTAATGGATTACCACCTATGTGGTAATTTGTGGGTACCTTGTTTTTCCCAAAGGGTATGACTATACATTTTTTGGCGTTCAGCTTAAGGCCATGGCTCTGGCACCAATTATTCGTTTCTATGAGGCCTCTCTGAAGGATGTTTGTGTCCGCTGGAGTATCAATTATGGCGCCCAGTTTGCAGTCATCTGCGAACTTTGTCAGCCACAATCCTCCTATGTTTGCCTGTACCTCGGAAAAATAAATGCCGAACAAGAGGGGTCCCAGGACTGAGCCCTGTGGGACACCGCTTGTGACTGGCTTGGAGTCTGACATAGCTCCAACAACTCTGACCCTGTGGGCTCTGTCCTTGAGCCAGTTTGCAACCCATCTCGTGACATATGGGTTTACATTTAAGCTGGTGAGTTTGTCTATGATGCCCGAGTGGGGTATTGTGTCAAAGGCTTTTGCAAGGACAAGATAGGCTGTGTAAACTGCCTTACCCTCATCAATGGCCTTAGTGACTGTTTCAAAAAAGTCGACCAAGTTCAAAAGGCAGGATCTGCCCTTGACAAAGCCAAATTGGGTAGGATCCAATGTCTGTAGGTCCCCAATGTCTTTGTTTATGAGTTCCATAATGATCCTCTCCATAGCTTTGCAGACCAGGCTCATCAAGCTTATGGGGCGGTAATTTCCAGGGTCCGTAGAAGCACCGCCTTTGTGAAGTGGGACCACTGTCGCCATACGCCACTCTTTGGGTACGTATCCTGTAGTAAGGCTAAGATTAAACAGCAGCCTTATGTGTGGGTTTAGTTCCTCTTGGAGTTCATGTAGCACGCAGCCCTGGACACCGTCCGGTCCAAATGATGCTGTGTTTTTAGCTTTAGAGAGGGCGGCTCTCACCTGGGCATCTGAGATGTTAGGGAGGCCACACTCTGCTGGGATAGTTATTTCTCCTTTTGGGGGGGAGGGGGAGGAGAAATTTGCACTGAACCTGTCTGCCAGAATGTTGGCAATGACAGTGGGTTCAGTGTATTTTGTGTCATTTTGGACTAACTCTGAGCATATCTGGGAGCTTCCACCCAGGTTTCTAACATAGCTAAAGAAGGCCTTGTGATTGTCTTTTGTGTCTTTTGCGATTTTTCTCTCAAAGTTGGCCTTGGATGATTTTATGAGTGATCGTAGTTTTTTGCTAGTACTGATCAGAGATGCCTTTCCTTTTAGGGATTTTGCTCTGTCATGTAGTAGCTTCCTCCTTCTGTTGTAAAGTTTGTTTGTGGCTGGGGTCCACCAGACCGGGCACCTGCCTTTGGGGAAATGGGTCTTGGTTTTATTTGGGATTGCATGATCCATGCATTCTTGAAGGTGCCCGTAGAAGGCATTTGTAAAGGATTCAGCAGTGTGGGTTGTGGTTTCCACTGGCCCAGGGACCTTGAAGGATACCACTTCAGTCTTAAGAAGTGTGAAGTTGGCTTTTGAGAAGTTCTTCACTGTGGTCTTTTGTGCAGGGGGTGGGGGCGGGATGTGGATTTCCGGTGAGATTAATTTATGGTCTGATCTTACCAATGAGGGATATACTTCTGGTGTGGAGCATTTTGTCCCCATGTTTGTGATGATCAGGTCTAGTATATTGTCTCCTCTTGTGAGAATGGTGGCTAGTTGTTCCATCGCATTTGAGTTTATGAATTCTAGGAACCTTTGGGCTAGGGTGTTGGGGCTTGAGTAATGTTCCCAGTCTATATTTGGGTAGTTGAAGTCTCCCAATATGATGGTATTTGGAGAGACATTCATACTCTCCAGTGTCTTCAGGAAGGCTGTGTGGGGTTCCTGAGTTTGAGAGGGTAGTCTGTAGCATGCTACGAACTGTAAGGCAGTTTTGCCTATGGTTAGTTGCACCTGGATGGTCTCCGATGCTTCGTGCGTTGCCACTAACCTGGAGGTGTGGGTATCTTTGATGAATATGGATACTCCCCCTCCTTTTGTGGTTCGGTCCAAGTGTTGGGGCCGGAAAGCATGATATGAGGTAAAACCTGATAGTGCTGGGGTGCTCTCAGGAGCCTTGAACCAGGTTTCAGTCACTGCACAGACATCGATGTTCTCCATACTGAGGCGGGCTTGAGGCGTGCATCTTGAGGTTTAGACTTCTGGCATTGAGCAGCGTTACCCTTAGTTTTTTTCCACTTGTGTTTTCTAGGGAGGTAGGTTTGTCATTTGAGCCTTGCCTAAAAAAGGCACTATGGGGGTGGCAAGAGCCTTGGCCAATATCCAGAAGCCCAGGGGTGACAGGTGCAAGCCATCCCTTGCGAAGCAACGTGGCTTGTCGAGCATGTCATCCCAAGCAGACAGACATTGGATCCCCCTTAGAATGACACCAGTAATTAAGCCAATTGTTAAAACTGATCATTTTGTCTTTGTACTGTGGCATCATTCTTGGTGAGGGTAAGATGCTGCTCAGGGTCATACCGGTCTGGGCTACATAATCAGAGAGCTCCTCTATGTCTCTTTTCATGTAGTCCAGGGAGGTACATCTCAGGTCGTTCACACCGGCATGTACAATGACTCGAGTCATATTTGTACTTGCTGTGGAGTGACATGAGTGCTTGTGTTATGTGGTGGATTCTAGCTCCCGACAGGCAGCTTACTGTGACCTTTTCCTTGTTCAGTCTGGTGAGCGGGACGTCAGTGTGTCTGACTATGGAGTCACCTATTACAAGTGTGTCTGGCATGTTGTTTGGCCTTAAGGGCTGTGACTGTTTAGCACACTGACTTTGTGAACTATGTGCTGCATGTGTTATGTCTTGAGGTGGCGGTTGCTTGGGTGTCTGCTTTGGAGGCCTCTGTTGTTTTGGTAGATTTTTAATCAGCGCCTCCGAGTATGTTTTTGTGTGTTTATGTGTTTGGTTTGCAGTTGTGATAGTTCTATGTGAGACTGGGTTTGTGGTGTGCGTGGTTACCTTCGCCTCCTGACTGGTCTTGCCAGTACTGAATTGAGAGAGCTCAGCCTCAAGTTTGGCTATATAGTTGCATCTCTCGCATATATTTGTATTTGTTGGGAGGAGGAGAGCGCTGTCTGTGTACATGAGGCAATTGTAACATTGCCTCAAGATTCCCAGATTCACCAGCTGAACAGGAGGGGACACCAGCAACTGACCCTTCGACATGCTAGAATAGTGAAAAAGATTGCTGAGTCAGAAAGGATCTATAGGGAAATGGGTACTCAAGGGAATTTAGGTGAATGAAGTACTTTCTTTTGTTTAAAAGTGCTTTACCTGTATAAAAAATGCTTTAGGAGCAAGTGCTGAGCTTTTCAGTTAAAGTATAGGCTGTTTAGATTGCAAGTAGAGCAGTTCTAAGGGAAAAATTGAAGAGTAGACTTTACGGAGCCAGAAATAGTTTAAACTTGATTAACCGGCGCTGCCCGATGCTGCTCTATGAGCAACTTCACACTAACTCGCACAAAAGCGTGCAAAAACGGGCTTTATAGCAGGGGGTTGAAAAGAGCCAGGAATTGACCCAGAATGGCCAATAAACTACAAGTTGCTGGGCTGGAACCACTCCTCTAGGGACAAATAGGTTGCTCAGTGCTCCCCACTCCCACTGGTGAACAAAGAAGCTTCCTCTTATCCAAATAAGGATATGGATAGCACAGGAACTAAGACAAAGCCCAGAGATCAGCAAAATCTGAAGACTGGACTATTCTAGTTCAGAAAAGCGGGAAAACAAGGATATGTTTTTGTTTTTTCTTTTTTTTACAGAGACAGAAGAAAAAGATACAGTAGCAAACCGTAAATGCTATAAAACAGCTAGCGCACTTGAGTGTGTTTGCCTAACAATTAAATTAAACAAAAATAACTTTTTAAAGTGCTAACAGTTTAAAATCTACACAGGTACAGTAAAAACAATATGCAGAGCTGTTTTTTTAGGCGAAATGCAGTCGAGATGCAGTAATTTTAGCGAAAGCCAGAAAAAATACTTATAAATCCAGGAACAAAATCCATAAAAGGGAAGTCACCCCTGATCATTATTAGTAAAAAAATACGAGCACTCATAAAATCAACTAAGGCCAATTTTGAGAGAAAAATTGCCATGGATTCAAAGGACAATCATAAGGCCTTTTTCAGCTATGTTAGGAACCTGGGTGGAAACTCCCAGATATGCTCAGAATTAGTCCAAAATGATACAAAAATCACTGAACCCACAGACATTGCCAACATACTGGCAGACAGGTTCAGTGCAAACTTCACCCCTCTCCCCTAAAGGAGAGATAACTATCCCAGCCGAGTGTAGCCTCCCGGACATCTCAAATGCGCAGGTGAAAGCTGCTCTCTAAAGCTAAAACACAGCATCAATGGGACCGGATGGTGTCCCCGGCTGTGTGCTACACGAGCTAAATGAGGAATTAAACCCGCACATAAGGCAGCTGTTTAATCTCAGCCTTACCACAGGATACGTGCCCAAGGAGTGGCGTACGGCAACTGTGGTCCCACTCCACAAAGGCGGCCTCACGGACCCTGGTAATTACCGCCCATAAGCTTAACAAGTCTAGTCTGCAAAGCTATGGAGAGGATCATAATGGAGCTCATAAACAAAGATATAGGGACTTGCAGACATTGGACCCGACCCAGTTTGGCTTTGTCAAGGGAAGATCATGCTTTTTGAACTTGGTCGACTTCTTCGAAACAGTCACCAAGGCCATTGATGAGGGTAAGGCAGTCCATACAGCCTACCTTGACCTTGCAAAGGCTTTACACAATACCCCACTCGGTATTGTAGAAAAACTACCAGCTTAAATGTAAACCCATATGTCACAAGATGGGTTGCAAACTGGCTTAAGGACAGAACCCACAGGGTTAGAGTTGCTGGCGCTGTGTCAGACTCCAAGCCGGTCACAAGTGGTGTCCCACAGGGCTCGGTCCTTGGCCCCTATTGTTTGGCATCTACTTCTCAGAAGTACAGGCCAACATGGGAGGACTTTGGCTGACAAAGTTTGCAGGCGACTGCAAACTGGGCCATAGTGGAAAGTGCATCGGACACGGATATCCTTCAGAAGGGACTCACGGAAACAGATAGCTGGTGCCAGAGCCATGGCCTGAAGTTAAGCCAAAAATGTATAGTCATACCCTTCGGGAAAAACAAGGTAACCCCAAGCTACCATATAGGTGGCAATCCACTAAGCACAGAAGAGGTTATCAGGGACCTGGGGACCCAGGTTGACAGTGGCCTTTCTTTTGACACTCACGTTGCTAAAGTGGTTAGAAAGACCTTCTACATTGCCCACCTGATCATGAAGGGATTCACATCCAGATCTAGTGAGGTCATTGTTCCCCTGTACTCTTCACTTATCAGACCAATGATCGAGTACAATGCCCCATTCGGGATGTATCTCACCCGACATCTGCAGCAATTGGAGAGACCCCAAAGTTCCTCACCAAAAGGATAAAGGGACTCCAAAATCTGTCATATGCTGCCAGATTGAAGAAACTCCAGCTCTATTCAGTCGCATACCGTCTGCTCAGAGGTGACATGTGCCTGACATACAAGGCCATGTCCAACCCGGAATTAATGGACATGCTCCACCTCAAAAATCCAAATCCACCAAAACCACTAGAGCAAGCGACTTAAACCTTAGCACGGATATAAATAGGACGTGCTGGAGGGATAGATTTATCACTCAGAGACTCCCTATGCTGTGGAATAAAATCCCGGTCCATGTGAGGCAGAGCACCTCGCTGACTCTGTTCAAGAGAAATCTAGACCTGTGGATGGGAGATCGTAGGTTTACCCCGGGAATCATCTCTGTGTCACTGCTGGACAGAGGCACAACAAACTAATGGGCACAGTATTTTTTCATATAAGGGGTGGCGTAAGCCACAAAAATTTGGGCTAGGCTTATAAATGCCTTAGGGCAGATAGCCTAGTATAAACCTATGAACCTATGAACCTATGAAAGTCACTCTTTCACTCTCTGCTGCTTGTAGAACTCTGCAGGACACCACAAGGAGCTGTGCTGAGCCTTTTACAAGTGAAAAAGTGCGCAAAAACGGGCTTTATAGCAGGGGGTTGAAAAGAGCCAGGAATTGACCCAAAATGGCCAATAAACTATAAGTTGCTGGGCTGGAACCATTCCTCTAGGGACAAATAGGTTGCTCAGTGCTCCCCACTCCCACTGGTGAACAAAGAAGCTTCCTCTTATCCAAATAAGGATATGGATAGCACAGGAACTAAGACAAAGCCCAGAGATCAGCAAAATCTGAAGACTGGACTATTCTAGTTCAGAAAAGCGGGAAAACAAGGATATTGTTTTGTTTTTTTTCTTTTTTTTTACAGAGACAGAAGAAAAAGATACAGTAGCAAACAGTAAATGCTATAACGGCTAGCGCACTTGAGTGTGTTAGCCCAACAATTAAATTAAACAAAAATAACTTTTTAAAGTGCTAACAGTTTAAAATCTACACAGGTACAGTAAAAACAATATGCAGAGCTGTTTTTTAGGCGAAATGCAGTCGAGATGCAGTAATTTAAGCGAAAGCCCAGTAGCCTAAGTTGCAGCAGCACAGATATCATTAAGTGAGACATTTCTGAAAAACGCTTGGGAAGTAGCCACAGTCCTTATGGAATGAGCCCTGTGATGACATGTCTGTTTTTTTATGCTTCACATAGTGGAATTTGGTATGCCAGACCACCCACTTTCATAGAGTAGATTTAGAAACATTATTTTTTATTTGATTTATTTTACTTTATGCTTGATACCAGGATGGTGGACTGGTACAAGACCCTTTTAAGCAAGTACCAGATCTATCTTGTAAAACATGCCAATGATACATGTGTAGTAACAACAGAAATATAGAAATCAATGTTGCGTATAAAACTAGCAACACTAGAATACAACAGGACAAGATAAAAACAATTAGTAATCTATAAGCAAAATACTCAAGTGAATAACAAGTAATTAACAATACTACTTTGACAACAACTGACTGTTAAGAGCTCAGTCAAAAGTTAAATTTTTATGTTGTATGACATTATGTCTGAACTATCTGCCCTTACGCACAAAGAACCTGGACAAAGTTGCATCACACAGAGTCAGTTTAGAGATTCTAGTTACAGAGGATTAACCTACATCCATACAACAGGAACATTTATATTCTGAGTCAGGTGTATCTTTAACTTTTTTTAAAGAGTTTTAGAGAGTTAAGAGAGGCTACTAGACAGGTTTATATATACATATATATTTTTTGTTTATTTTCTATTAATGTATGTGTGCCTATGTCCTAAGTAATAATTTTATAAACATTCATTTACATTCTTGAGCTAGGTGTGCATTTAAACTTTTCAATGAGTTTTAGAGTGGATTCTCTTCAGTCTGATTGCAGTATTGCCTTGGAATGAAGGGAAGAATGAACAAATATGTGGATGGTACCTGCCCTTAAGTACTTTAAAACTGAGTATATGCAGCAGGTACATGGACCTGACAGTAATGGAAAGCCATTTTCCTTCCTGAACAGAGATGCAGTTGTGTTCACTGTGACTACCAAGGTCGATAAACAGTAAAATGTTATTTTCAGTAGTTTACAGTAATATGTTATAGTGGGAAGACAGAGGGGCAAAACTGTTAAAGCATATTCAAGCCTAGGATGGCAAAAGCACAACATGCTTCATAAATGAAGCAGAAGTGAAATGCTACGAGCAACTTTTAACTGAGGCAACTTTCACTGTAGTTGTATTGGGATGATTGTGAAAGGAAAATGTGTCAAACATAGCAATATCCAACTATATTTCTGTTGTTTAATAAAAGGGAGCAGGTACAACATAGGCTAAAAATGTGCAGAATAGAAATATTAGCAAGTCTCTTGAGAGTATCAGTTCATCAACCACCTTTTTCTCATTTTCTACATGGGATGTTATATCGACTGTTGCCATCTCTCTCCATCTCCCTTGATTCAATATGATTCTCCTGCCTTGTTTGACACTCATGCCTGACTGTCACAGATCTTCCTCACACAATCCATTTACCTCTTTGCTGGACACCCTTGTTTCTTCTTGCCTTCTTCCTGTCTGTCCCAAATCTTCTTCACCAGATTGTTTTCTTCTTTTCTGCATATGTGCCCAAACCACTGTAATCTAGTCTCTTTGACCTTTTCTGCAATTGGAGCTACTTTGATTTCTGCTTTTATGTCCTCGTTTCTTCATCTGTTCCACAGTATGCATCCTACCCACCCATCTGAATAATGGAATATGCAGAGTAGAAAGTATGAAGGGAAATGAGTAGTTGAGATTTAGATCTGGATGTAGCACACCTGACCCAATGTTTGCAGTGAGACAGATAGTTGAGAAGAAGCTAGAGATGAAGAAAGAGTCTAACTGGGCAATTGTCGACTTGGAGAAAAGGATATGACACAGTCCCAAGAAAGCTGATTTAGGGAGTCCTGCAGTAGTTAAACACTGGTAAAATTAGTGCAGGCTATATACAAGGACCCAATGACTTAAGTACGAACAGTGTTCTGTCTCACATAGGGGCTCCCAGTGGGAGTGGGTGTACATCAGGGTTCAGCTCTGAGCCCATTGCTGTTCATACTGGTGATGAACTACATTAGCAAACAGGTTGGAGGGGACGAATCAACAAGATGCTGCATGCAGATGATGTGGCATTACAGGCAGACCCTGAGCTAAACCTTTAGCAAAGGATAGGAGAATGGATTGCAAATCTGAAGGCACATGGGATGAAACTAAGCACAGATAAGATGGCGGTAATGGCAACAAATTGGGGAAATCAGAAGAAGCTGAGAACAGAGATAGAAGGGAAGACAGTGGAACAAGTAAACAGCTTCAAGTATCTGGTAGGGGTATTTGAAGAGAAGGGTATTCTGAATGAAGAGGTCAAAGCTAGAATTAGAGGGGCTGCAGCCAACTGGCATAGAGTATCAGGTGTAGTCTATGACAGAAGAATGCCAAATAAGCTGAAAAGTAAGGTGCACAAGACAGTGGTGCGACCAGTACTACTGTATGGTACAGAAATCTGGGCAGTAAAGGCAGAACAGATTAAGAAGCTAGAGGTGATGGAAATGAAGTGCCAGAGAAAGGTGGAAGGATGCACACTGTGGGACAGACAAAGAAATGAGGACATAAGAGCAGAAGCCAAAGTAGCTCCAATTGCAGAAAAGATCACAGAGAACAGATTACAGTGGTTTGGGCATATGTGTAGAAAAACTGAAGATAATCTGGTGAAGAAGATTTGGGACAGAGAGGAAGAAGGTAAGAGGAAGCGAGGACATACAGCAAAGGGTGGATGTATTGTGTGAAAGAAGATCTGGACAGTCGGCCATGAGTGTTGAAGGCAGGAGTGTGGCACTGAATTGAGATAGTTGGAGACAGTTAAAACGATACCCCGACCCCATGTAGAAAAATGGAAAAAGGGGACTGATTATGATGACAGGATGTCCAGTCTCCTCCTCATTAACATGTCATGAACTTCCAAGCTCTATCCTGTCAGTGAACCTACACTGAGGGTAGCAATTCTTAGTTCATGTTTGGTAAGTTAATTGGTTTTATGTCCAGCTTTTGCTCAACAGAGCTATCCCAGGTAACCCAAGCTGGGCAAATGGACACCAGCTGGCCACAAGCTTATTGCTGAGCTTAATGGCGGGCACATACACCCTCTAACCATTAGCATGGGTCTCTGATGCAGGTCTGAGTAGGTCAGGTGCTTAACCCACTTATCACTGGCAAACAGCCATGCCCATTTGGCAACATAAGTCAACATGACTGAATCACTTACAGCCATATTTTACACTGTCAAGTGGCTATCCCTGCCACGGTGTGCAATCTGTGATCCATGTTCCCCTATCTTGACGATACTGAAAACCAGAGTAAAATGCCCAAAGTGGATAGTCGAATACAACTCTTCCCCGATAGGGCACCATGTAGAGGCTGTGCTTCTGCCCACAGTTACATTCTTTGGTGAGTGTGAGACGAAAACACTCAGCATGTTTTTCAGAGGTGGGAAGAGCCCCACAGAGTTACAGGAAGAACATGCAAGCTCCAGACAGACATTGGTTGGTCAGGATCAAACCTTGTATCTTGTGCATCACAGACAGCAACCTTAGCTATTACGCCAATTGGTATCTTAAGAAGTGCAAATACAGTGGTTTAGGATTTGGTGGAGTTGATGGTTAATTTATTACAAAGCCAGTGCCAGATGGAGACAGAGTCTTTCTGTAATTTAGACCTTAGTTGAAGGTCTAAGACAAAGTATAGACTGTGTCAGTCAGCATACAAGGTAATGCTTAGATCTGGTAAGCTCCAAGGAAGACAGTTTATGTATAAACAGAAGAGTAGAGGAACTTACACAGACACCTGATCAATGCCATTAGAGAAAAAATGTGATGCAGAGAGTGCATTTTGAGTAGCAATACATAAAATTAGATGAATGACTCTCAAACCATGAAAATGCTTCAGAAGAGATGCCATGGCTGATAATTTGTTTAGAAGTAAATTATGATCTACTACTTTGAAAATTCATTTTAGATCCAAAAAGAGAGGCCCAGCTAGAAGACCCTTCTCCACATTTGAGTAAATTGCTGAGCTAAGAGTGAAGACTGCTGTCTGAGTGCTATACTTTGGGTAAAAATTAAGTTGCTTATTATTGGAAAGATCACATTTTTGAATATAAGTAAGCATTTATTGAGAGTTGGCATCATGAATAAGGTATTTACCTCACAGACACAAAGTACGGGGTTTGAATCTTACCTGAGGGAAATTGGCTAGGCTTAAAATGGCCCACAAGCGCATAAATCCTAATCTTTACCTATGAAACTATAAAATACACTGATTTTTGTTGGGAAGCTGCAATAATGGTTAAAAGTGTTTACTTCAAAGAAACATGGTACAGGGTTTGATTCACACTTTTGGTCACTGTCTGGTTATTAGGGAATTTGGGGCTGGCATGGTAGCTAATCTAAACAATCCTGTCTTGGTTTGCGCTTTACCGTGGAGTTGCCGGGTAAGAGAAGTTTTATTTGAATTTATATTTTATTTCTTACCACTATTTTTCACTGTTTATAGGAAGAAAGGGATAGCCTGTAGACAAGAAGATTTACTTTGATTTACATTTTGTTGTTTTAACTTTAATTTTCACTGTTGTTAGAAACGGATAGGTTTTAATCTCTAGGCATCCTAAGGGACATAGCTATCAAGTCAGACTGCAAAAAGGACAATCCAGAACTTGTCTAAACAATCCTGTTTGGGTTTGTGATTTATTGATCCTTTCTGTTAAAAAGAGGTGTGACTGCAAGTGATAGTGAGCAGAAGCTACTGCTGCAATGCAAAGAAATTCCAGCTTTTGTCTGACTTTCAGAACTTGTACACTCGGAGCAACAACTTTACTTCACTTACTTTAGTATTTAGTTGGATACTGTTCGTTTGATTTTTCTCATAGAAGTTGATTTAATTTCTCTTTGAATTCTGTGGTAACTGATTTTGATTATTCTTTTCTTTTATAATTTTTTATACATCTGAAGGTGAAAACGGATTCCTTAAATGAGTACGCCATTAATGATTTGCTAAAGCAAAATATCTTGTACAGTGTAATAAATGCTATGTATATTTAAAGGTAACACCTGATAACACTGGTGATCAGTGTTCCTCATGTCAAAAGTTGGATGATTTGCTTACCACTATTAAGAGTAAATCAAGACTTACTAATGGTGATTGCACTTGTGCGATTGGCACAGCTTGGGGAACTGTGTTACATCTATTAATGACTGGACTGATAAGATAAATAATGTTGGACAAAGAGCAAATAGAACACATGTAGGAAAGGATGTGTCTATTGTCTGTAAAGATCACTCAAGCTCTACGCCGCTGGCAACTTTGGAATTCTGGATACAAGTATTCAGCATTCTAAGGATTCAGTGTGTTTAGAAGGAAATAAAAAAAGAAAAAAGTTCACAACAAATAAGAAAAATAGAAACTGATAAATGTTTATAAAGTACAGAGAATATGTACTAAAAAAGACACTGCTTTGTTATGTAACACAGATTACAGGGAATGATAACATTTTTTCTATCAGAAAGCCTTCAGTCTACAGAAAAAGGCAGCATTTGTCCAAAAGATAAGGCAGAAAAAAGAGGCAAGGGGCAGGTGAAAAGGAAGAAATCAAAACTGAACATAGAAGGACTGAAGAACATTACTGTAAGAAAAAAGAAAAGATAGACAAACAATGACAACATTGGCTCAAGTTGTGGATGTACAAAGGCAGATGGATAACAATTGCATGCTTGCAAATGTAATACTCAATGAAAACAGTGGGATTAATAAGACTAATGGTGAGGATGATCATTCCTTTGTAACAACTGATAGAGCATGTATTACTTGAATTAGAAGGTGAAGATTCTTCAGATCTGATCAAAAAAGATATTCTTGTAATTGGAGATACAATTATAAGAAGAACTGATACTTACATTTGCAGAGAAGATAATGAACATCGAATAGTATTATGCTTGCCAGGAGCAAAAATTGAGGATGAGAGACAAGCTTTGGAATGCCTTAGTGTAAGGAAGTACAGATCTGTTTTTATTCATGTCGGTATAAATGAGCTCATCCGCAAGGACTCTCTGTTAGAGGATGAAAATATTTTTGGGGTAAATACCTACATGAAAAATATGTATCTGTTTAAAAAAAAATACTATCTTGTTTGCTCGTTCCCTACCTTTCCTAGCTAGTATAGTCCAGATCCCAGGCTTTGCTGGTTTCAGGACTTTATTTTCTGTGTTCAGAGAAATCCAGATCTTGCTGTGGTAGAGGGAAGTCTTACTGTTTACCAGTGGGAGTGGTGAGCATTGTACTGCCTATCTAACACTAGAGGAGTGGTTTCCAGCTCTGAAATTTTAATTTTATCAGCCATTTTGGGCTGATTTCTATCCCTTTCAACTTTCTGACTTAAAAACACGTGTGCTTGTGTGTTTTTCGCATCGTGCAGCACCGCGGGGCTATGGTTAAACTATTCCAAGTGCCAGAAAGTCTGCTCTTCAAATTTTCCCTTAGAACTAGTTGGTTTCTCAGTAGTAGCATTAAAATCTGAAGACCTGTGACTAGCACTTGCTCTAGAACCTGCTGGAAAGCACAAGAAGCCTTAAACTGATACAAGCACTCAACTTTCCTTGTTAATAAGGACAAATTAATCGTAGGCACTAAACAGCCTATAATTGCAAAGTACCTTGCAAACGTAAGGGAAAACAGCTCTTGTACTTTACAAAAAAAAGCACCTAACAGCCATGTCCAAGGGTTAGCTTCCGGAGATTTCTCCTGTCCACCTGGTGAATCTGGGCATACTGGGGCAATGCAGCAACTGCCTCATGTACACAGACAACCCTCTCCTCCTACCACCCAACACTACAACCTGCGAGAGATGCACTTACATAGCCAAACTGGAAGCAAAGCTCTCTCCAGCCAAGATTGTGCTAGACAGTCAAGAGGAGAAGGTTAATAGGAGCACTACACCTCAAGCAACACATAGCCCTTCAAAACCCATACCATCAACACCCACACATAGCAACACTAAACCCACATATGCGGAGGCCCTTAACATTAACCTGCCCAAACAAGGACCTCCAAAACTGAAACGCAAACGCCAGTCACAACCAAAGTGCTCACAATATAGCTCACAACACCAGTGTGCCACCCAACAACAGCCCCTAAGGCAAGAAAATGTACCCAACACTTTAGTCATAGGCGACTCTATAGTCAGGCACACTGATGTCCCATTCACCAGGCTGAACAAGGAGAAAATTACAGTCAGCTGCCTGTCGGGTGCCAGGATCCACCACATAACGCATGCACTCAAGTCACCCCACAACAAGTACAAATACGACTCTGTCATTGTCCATGTTGGAGTGAATGGCTTGAGACGTACCTCCCTGGACTACATGAAAAGAGACATGGAAGAGCTCGCAGATCATGTGGCCCAGGCAGATATGTCCATAGCCCTGAGTAGCATCCTGCCTTTGCCCAGAATGATACCACAGTATAAGGACTAAATGATTGACTTCAACAACTGGCAAAGCTTCTGGTGTCATTCAAAGGGGATTCAATATATGTCTGCCTGGGATGACATGATCGACAAACCACGATGCTTTGCCAAAGATGGTCTGCACCTGTCACCCCTGGGATTCAGGTTACTGGCTAAATCTCTTACCACCCCTACAGTGCCTTTTTTAGGCAAGGTTCAAAGGACAAAACCACCATTGTAACAGATACAAGCATGCAAAATCTGAAGGTAATGCTACTCAATGCTAGAAGTGTAAACCTCAAAATGCACTCTCTCGAGGCACTCCTAAAAATGGAGAGCATCGATATCTGTGCAATAACCGAGACCTGGTTCAAGGCTCCAGAGAGCACCCCTGCAATACCAGACTACAACTCTTACCACACTTTTCGGACACCAAACCAAGACCGAAACACTAAAGGTGGAGGAGTGTCTATATTCACCAAGGATATTCACACCTCCAGGCTAGTTGCCCAACACAATGCATCTGAAATTCTCCAGGTGCAACTAATACTAGGTAAGACTACAATCCAAATTGTAACTTGCTACAGATCCCCCACCATGCCCCAAGATTCTCACAACACCTTTCTAAACATACTGGAAAATATTAAGATACAACCAAACACCCTACTACTGAGTGATTTCAACTACCCTGCCATTAACTGGGAAAACTACTCGGGTACCAATACCTTTTCCCAACGGTTCTTGGGATTCATAAATTCCAATGCCCTGGATCAACTAATCCACTGCCCCACCAGGGGCTTCAATATCCTAGACCTGGTCATTACCAACATGGGAGACAGATGCTCCATACCAGTGGTCACCCCTCATTGGTCAGGTCTGACCATAAGCTAATCACCCCTGACATCCACATCCCACCCCCACCCCCCAGTAAGGAAACCTCTGTAAAAAACTTCTCCAAAGCCAACTTCGTGCAACTCAAGTCAGAAGTGACAAACTTCATGACACCCATGCAGACAGGAGCTGAAAGTTTAACTGCTGAATCCTACACTAAGGCACTGTATGAGAACATCCACTCATGCATGAATCGTGTCATTCCAAATAGAACCAAGACGCTCTCCTCCAAAAAAAGGAAGCCAATCTGGTGGTCTCCTGCCATAAACAAACTGTACAACAGAAGGAAGAAACTGTTGCAGAAAAGAGGAAAATCGCAGGATGCAAAAAACTCCCTTAACAGCCTCAGTAAGAAGCTGAGATCCCTCTTAAAATCCTCCAAAGCTAGTTATGAAAATAAAAATGCTAAAGATTCCAAAGACAACCACAAGGCATTCTATAGTTATGTCAAGAATCTAAATGGCAATGCTCAGATCTGCTCTGAGCTACAACAGAATGGCATTAAATATACTGATCCCAAGGATATTTACAAGATCCTGGCAGATCGATTTAGTGCCAACTTCACCTCACTCTCACCCCCTACAGGGCCCATCTCAATACCAAAAGATTGCCAAATTCTGGTAAATACAGCCACACAGGTAGAAACTGCACTCTCCAAAGGTAAGAATACAGCATCCATGGGACCAGATGACATCCTGGGCTGTGTACTACATGAACTGCAAAATGAACTGGTACCTCACCTAATTGTCATGTTTAATCATAGCCTCACCTCGGGCTTCATGCCACTGAGTGGCGCACAGCTACAGTTATCCCACTCCACAAAGGGGGATCCACTTTGGATCCCGGGAACTACCACCTCATCAATCTGATGAGCCTGATCTGCAAGGGCATAGAACGCATCATCATGGAACTTATAAACAAAGACATTGACAGCCTTCAAACACTGGACCCCACCCAGTTTGGGTTCATGAAGGGCCGATCTTGTTTCCTAAACCTGACTGACTTCTTTGAATCAGTCTCCAGAGCTGTGGACGAGGGTAAGGATGTCCACACAGCCTATCTGGGCCTCGCCAAGGCCTTCGACACCATCCCCCACTCTGGAATCATAGATAAACTTACTAAGCTGGGCATAAATCTCTATGACACTCAATGGATTGCCAACTGGCTTAGTGACAGAACCCAGACTGTAAAAGTAGCCAACTCCAAATCCAGTTCTGGACAGGTGACAAGTGGAGTACCTCAGGGTTCAGTCCTAGGACCGCTCTTGTTTAGCATCTACTTCTCTGAAGTACAGGCCAACACTAAGGGACTCTGGCTAACAAAGTTTGCAGATGACTGCAAACTGGGAGCCATTAATGAATCCCCAAATGATGTGGATATTCTACAAAAGGGCCTTACAGAAACAGATGCTTGGTGCCAGACTCAAGCTTAATGCCAAGAAATGTACAGTTATCCCCTTTGGGAAAAAAACATGTACCCATGAATTACCACATAGGTGGCAGTACACTAAACACTGAAACTGTGATGAGAGACTTGTGGACAGTGGTCTCACCTTCAATAACCACATTGCCACAACAGTGTGGAAATCCTTCTATGTGGCACACCTCATCACTAAGGGCTTTTCATCCAGAAAAAAGGAGGTCATTGTCTCACTGTACTCATCCCTCATTAGACCCATCATAGAGTACAACACCCCGTTTGGTATGTACCTCACAAGACATCTGCAACAGCTGGAATAGCCACAGAAATATCTCACTAAAAGAATCACAGGCCTAAAGCAGATGCCTTATGCTGACAGTCTAAAATAACTCCAGCTATATTCTATGGTATATCGTCTACTCAGAGGTGATCTCTGCTTAACATACAAGGCCATGTCAAACCCTGAGCTGTTGGACATGCTCCATTTAAAGAAATCCCAATCCCTCAAAGCCACACACTCCAGGGATCTAAACCTTGTCATCACAATGAACAAAACATGCTGGAGGGATAGGTTCCTGACCCAGAGACTCCCCATACTCTGGAATAGACTGCCCATACATGTCAAGCAGAGCGCCTCCTTGGCCCTCTTCAGAAGGAACCTTGACAATTGGATGGGAGATAGGAAATTCACGTCAGTTGCCCTGCTAGACAGGTGTCCAGGGAAGTAAATATTGTGGGAAGAAATATCCAGGGAATTGTTATGGCTAGGCTTGTATAGGCCCTAGGGTCAATAGCCTAGTACCAACCTATGAACCTATGGAAATGTGTAGAGCATCTGTGCCTAATTTGGGGCACATGTGTTCAGATAGAATGCCATGCATTTGTCAAGATTAGGAAAGAGAATTTCTGCAGCAGATATTTTGCAATATTTCACAAACACAAGGCAGGATTTTTGCCAGGTCGAAAATTTTAACAGTTCACAGATAGCAACATTTGATGCATCTCTGATGGCTGTTCATGCTAGGAGCATTAATAATAAAGATTTTTACTGGAAAATTTGCTATGTTCCCACAAACTCAATGTTGTTATTATTTGTGAAAGATGGACAAAGAACAATGACTGCAAACCAGTTCTGTCAGGTTATAAATGTTTTTAGTGTAATAGACATTGTAAAAAAAAAACAGGTGGAGGTGTTATGATAGAGATTAAAGATAGTTGTGACTGTGTAACTGTGACAATGAAGACAACCCTAGAACATATAACTGTTGGGTATATACAGGCCACCAAAGTCAAGTGCTGATGACCTAGAGGAATTCATGCATTACAAACTGGACATGGTCTCCAGGGGCTCAAACATCCTGGACCTGGTGCTCACTACATAGGGGATTGTTGCATGTCCCCCAGTCTGTGGCCATCCCTGGTGAGATCTGACTACAAATCAGCCTCACTAGAAGAAACTATAACACAAGGCCCCCCCTTAGCAACAACTAGACTGAAAAACTTCTCCAAGGCCAATTACAACCTCTTACGTGACAGCATAAATAGCTTCAAAGTCTCTCCCACTACTGATGGAACAGACACTTTTGCTGAATTATACACCAGTGCTTTATATGAGCAGCAGTACAACTGCATTGACAATGCCATTCCTGATAGAACCAAAGCAAGATCTTCAAGGAAAAATAAACTTGCCTGGTGGAGAGCTGCCATTAATAGGCTCTACAATAGGAGAAAGAAATTGCTGTCAAATAGTAGGAAGAACAGTCTCAAAATTGGAAACACTCCCTCCTTAACTATAACAAGAAAATAAGACTCCTAATGAAGTCCTCCATAGCTAACTATGAATCCAAATAAACTTCCCTAACTGAGGATAGCCAAAAGACGTTCGTGAGTTACATCCGTAACCTCAAAGGTAAGGCCCAGATTTGCGATGAACTTGTAGTTAATGGTACTACATACACCAAACCTGTGGATTTAGCAAACCTCCTGGCTGACAGGTTCAATGAAAACTTCACTCCCCTGTCCCTCCCACATACACCCCAAAGCATTCCCTAACACCTGTTCCCCACTTAGTATCTCAGGTCTTAAATGCCTTTTCCAAGACAAAAACATAGCCTCTGTGGGATCAGCCAATATCTTGGTCTATTTTCTACATGGGTTAAACAGGAATTAGCATCACCACTGGACACACTTTTCAATCACAGCCTAAGCACTGTCCTCATCCCTGCAGAATGGAAAACAGCTACCATCATCCCTTTGCACAAAGGGGGTGCTTTCATGGACACCAGCAATTATAGACTCATTAGCCTGACCACCCTTATCTGCAAGGTCATGGAACGAATCATCATGGAACTTATTAACAAGGATATAGGAAATCTCCAAACTGTCTACCCCACCCAGTTTGGCTTTGTCAAGGGGAGATCATGCCTGCTAAACTTGATGGACTTCTTCAGGACAGTTACCAAAGCCCTAGACGAGGGCAAATTTGTGCATACGGCCTACCTGGACTTAGCCAAGGCTTTTTCCACAATCCTCCACTCAAGCATCATTGATAAACTCACCCAGCTGAGTATCAACCCATATATTGTCAGGTGGGTTGCAAACTGTCTCACTGATAGAACTCATACGTTCAAAATAGGGGACTCCACCTCCTCCAGCAGACCCGTAATCAATGGTGTTCCACAGGGATTGGTTCTGGGACCCCTAGTGTTCGGAATCTACTTCTCCGAAGTACAGACTAAAGCTAAAGGACTGTGGCTGACAACGTTTGCTGATGACTGCAAACTGGGAGCAATCATTGAAACCTCTAGCAATTTCAACATCCTTCAAGATGGTCTTATGCAGACTAATGACTGGTGCCAAAGTCATGGTCTTAAACTTAATGCAAAAAAATACATTATCATTCCCTTTGGCAAGGGTGATGTTCCTTTAAACTACCACATCAATAGAAATACCCTAAGCACACAGCCAGTGGTGGGAGATCTGGGGACACAGATTGACAGCAACCTTAACTTTGATCACCATGTCTCCACAGTGGTAAGTTGGGCATTTTATATTGCTCATCTCATAAGTAAGGGCATTGCATCCAAAACAAAAAGAGGTTATAACTCCCCTGTATTCTTCCCTCATCAGGCTAATAACAGAGTACAATGCTCCGTTTGCTATGTTCCATTCCAAACACCTGCAGCAATCAGAGAGGCCACAAAGGTTCCTTACAAAGAAAATTAAGGGTCTTCAAGATCTGTCTTATGCAGACAGATTGAAATCAATGTCATACAGACTGCTTGGAGGTGACATGTGCCTTGCATATAGAGCAACTTCTGACCCAGCTTTAATGGAAATGCTGCACAGTCACAAGTCAAATGACATATGAGGCAGTGGCTCAAAGGACCATAACCTGGTATGAGACATCAACAGAAAGTACAGTTGTGTACACGTACCATAAATGTAGATGTTCGAGTGTATTCACTGTTGCAGTCATTACATTTGGGTAATCTTCTGGCAGGTTGCCCTCAGTCGGCCTGAATTCCAAAGTCTTGGGTCCTGTGTCCGTTGCTGTCCCTCTTCCATGACGTCAGATCGTCAGGGGTATAAAACATGCAGCCGATGCCATTTGCTTTAGTTTTTCTTGCCCCCAATGTCAGGTGCCCCCAAAAAGGTAGCAAATATATATATATATATATATATATATATATATATATATATGCATCTGGCTTAAGAGAAGCTTTGTCATCGGTTTTGGATCTCAATTGCCTTTCTCTGTCCTTTTCTTTGCGTTTTTTATGTACTCCGGTAGTCAGATTGCTATCCAACGACACTTCTGGGTAGTTAAATCTGTTTACAAAATACTTTGATAAAAAAATATACTGACGCTTAATAGTGCGCTGGTTAAACCTAGCACAAAACCGACAGCCAGGCACATTGTGATCAGGGCCTAGGCAAGGAATACAGTATAAATGGAAATCCTTATGAGGTATTTGCTTCCCACAAGTAATACAATTATTAACTTTTTCTGACATCGGTAAAAAGCAAGAAAAAAGTTTCCTCAACTGGCTACTTAGCTTTAGTGAAGCTCAAACTTGAATATTGCAGTAGTCGGCCGATCGGCACTTGCGAAATGCTTCTGCTTCGGGCACCGCGCAGCAAGAAAGACTAAAGAAAATGTTGTCGGCTGCATGTTTTATACCCCTGACGACCTGACGTCATGGAAGAGAAGACAGCAACCAACGCAGGACCCAAGACTATGGAATTCAGGCCAACTGAGGGCAACCTGCCAGCAGATTACCCAAATGTAATAACTGCAACAGTGAAACACGAAGAACATCTTGCTGGACAGACAGATTTGTCTTAGAGAGGTTGCCCCACGTTTGGAACAAGCTTTCTATTCATGTTAAACAAAGTTCCTCGTTGGCTGCATTTAAGCATAATTTGGACAATTGGATGGGTAACCGGAAGTTCACCCCAGGGGTTCCACCTGTGTCCCTCTTGGACAGGGATAATAAGAAGAACTTATGTGTTCCCACTTACACAACCCCTTCCCATACTCCTTTACAGAGGAACTGTCCAAGAAAGAAGAGCTAGAAGAAAATTCTGGCTCAGTTACTCTCGTGTGTTTACACCAAATACCTTCATTTTCTTTGTTGGATAGGTTCAAACATAGGTCAGATGTGGTCTCTTGATGAGATTAGTAGTGTAGCTAGTACCAAGGGGCACGGGTGCATCAATGGTTTTGATAAGACCCTTAAGCAACCTCAACAATTGCGTTGGCAATGCAGCCACTGAGAACAAGAAATGCACATAGATCCACTACTACTGGCAACAGGTTTGGCGTAGAACCTTTACATCAAGGGACCAGGAAGTCTTAACACAAACATCAATAATTTTAGTTTCAAGGACACAAATGCTGAAAACTCAGACAATGAGACCAATTCTGAAATACTCCGCACTGACAAACTTGGGCCCAAGCCTTCAACACCAAAGCCAGGAGACCATCAGCACTGAATCCCATTGTATCAGTGATGGCACCAAGAGGTTAGGCGTACACCTCTTCGGCAACAGAGCCAGCAGGGACAATGTGGCTTTGATGCAATCAGTACCAGTGCTGGGACCAATGACAAGGCCAAACTGAAGAGGGTCATAGGGTGACGTCATTACTGTCTGGCCCAGAAATACAGGGGGATGCATCACAGCCTTCGAAAATGTAACACAGAGACTGTCCAAGGAAATAGATCTATGTCAGAAAAAAAAATGAACAGACCCGACAGAAGGCGACCTAGAGAGGGATCTCCTGGAAATGTATAATTCATAAGGGTAGGATAAACTGTCTTAAATGATTCCAATCTGGGGGCCTGGATGGACAGACCTAAACAGCTTGTATGGACAGTCTGGAAACCACTTTTTCCACAGAGGAATCTCTTGTCCTCCCTCTGAGAACCCTTAGAGACTTGTCCAAGGAAACAGATCTACGTCAGATAGGGGGACTCTAAATGAAGGCCAATCATGCCTTTTGGAGGATCTGTCTTGGATTTTGCCTCAGAGGTCCGATAAGGGGAAGCTGTACCCTGGGAAAAGGAAAATTCAGTGAGATGCTCTCTAGACATCAAACTTTTAAAAATTTGTTAATTTTTATAGTCTGCAAAAGTTCTCCCATCAATTTTTTAACAGATCTCACACTCGATTTGCAGGTAAGTAGCATCTAAAGTTACACTTTTACATCTCTACCAAAGTGCTCATGTGATACTACTGCCTTTTCAGCTCAGAATAGCCTGTAAAACCTTGGTGAACAACAAGTAAGCAACCCAGACATACGTCCCAGTCCCTGTCATATATCCACCACTGCCACATTTTTTAAATACATCAAAAAGAACCTATCTAATCAGGCAAGTTTTCTCTTCAAGGACTTCTTGAACTTTAATTATGTTTGTAACCATATTCCAATTTCACACTTATAATATCAGACCTTCATAAAAGTAGCTAGTTGTCTCAGTAATTTACTCAGATCTGTCTGTGTTAAAGCATGTGGAACACATATGCAGGCCAGTGTGACCTTTAAGCCTTCACATCAACCCATAGATATTAATTATTTAAGCTTTATTTGTTTTGCCCCACTTCTGGTTGCTAAAATGCAGGCACCTCTCCTCTATCCCACCTCAAAGACTTTAGAAAAAATGCAGTGTAACTAAAGTTAGTTTGCTCCTTTCTTCCACAGTTAAACATGTTTCTTAAAGAAAGGTGGGTTGAGGTCTACCTTGCTTAACATAAGGCAAACACAACTGATCCCAGGACTAGCTTGATTATTTACATTCCAAGAAAGTACTGGCACAAGCCTTTCAACATATTTAAACTATCCATTATGAAAAAAAATCCACCCCAATATCACAAAATGCAAACCGCAAGAAACAATGAAACTGTCAACAGCCAGTTTCAAACACAGCCAATAAAAAGATTTAATCAATTAGTAGTCATATAAACCTAACCCATTTGGTAGGTTACTAAACATTCAAAAATCTAGGCCTCCAAGGAGGGGGTAAATCACCTCTGCTAAGATGTGGCTGGGAGACATTATGTGAGAACCCCCCCACACACACACACACACACACAGACACTCACTCACTCACTCACTCACTCACTCACTCACTCACTAAGAATCATACTATGATGCAAAAAAGGCAAACCCACATACATCAAGTTTCCTCACTTTTCTAATCAATGCATTTTTTTCTAATCACTTTTTAATCAGTTCAGTGTTGCATTAAGGCAACAAAATGGACTGTTAATGAAGGACAAAATTCATAAGATGACTTAAAAACAAAATGACAGTTTTACTGTCTGAAGCCTACTTCATTTAATGCTTTTCAACACATAAAAATTTAAACCAAGTTTTACAGAAAACTTAAGGTTTAATACCTATAAGGTCAATAAACTTAGAAGACTGCAATACCTTGACATCAATCCATCAAGTCTCTAATTAGTCTCTAATTAGTAGTCATTGTTCCCCTTTACCTAGTCACAAAAATAACTGCTCAGGGTCTGGGCCCATTGGTGTAAGGAAAGAGCATCCACCTGTGACACTGGTGACCTTGGACTATACTGACTTGGGAAGCTAGACAGCCGTCAAGGAGGTGGGCTTGAGTGGCTAACAGTCACCTCACCTAACTAGTTAGGAGGGCATGGCCTTCCTTGGCACTCTGCTGGTCTCTAGTTGAGGCTGAAGATAGCACTAGTGTCACAGAGGCACATGTTCATATTTAGGGGAAGGCAGATGTCAACATATCATGTGTGGGGAATATGAAAGCGTGCATGTTTATATCACTGTATGCCCACCCCTCAGGAGAAATTATAAGAGATACAAAAAATCTCCCATGACCAGGAGAACATGGCACCAGTTCTGGATGCCTCAATCACTTTTCCTTCTCCCTTGAAGATTTATTTATTATTTACTTGCAGTTTGTTAACCACGGAAGTCCACTGGGCCATAATGAGCTCATTTTCAGTGCTGGCCCGGGGAGAAAAGCTCCACAGTAAAATAGAAATTGCACAGTACAAAGGCAGTAGAATTGTAAAGTACAGTAATACAATTGAGAGTATTGGGTATTTAACACATTGTAAAATAATATCATACCTGGCAATTTACTAAACAAGATTTATAGATACGCATACAGCCTTCCTATATATACTTACATGCACACATACATACAAATATAGAGTTAATAGGCTAGTAAAGAGAGCAGACGTTATAAGGTTTTATGGAGACGTTAGTATAGGATTATGAGGAAGGACAGTTCCAGGTAGTGGAGATGTATGCCTGTAGAGAGGATTTAAAACTGACAGGGTTAAGAGTTGTTCTGAGAGATAATGGGAGAGCATTCCATTTTTTAGCAAGGGAGAAAGAGAAGCTAAGTTGTCCAGGAGGTTGTTTAGGCTTGTGAACTTGGAGTAAATTTGTGTTCTTTGATCTATGGGCCTGTTAGGGAGGTAGGGGGTGAAGATGGAATTAAGGGATAGACAATCAGAAGGTTTGAAGATGAGTTTGTGAGCAGTTGTAAGCTCTAAGTAGTTGGGGTAATTTGGTAGTTACAGCCAATTTCGAGTTTGAAGTGCCTTGCAGTGGTGAGAGGAGTATTTGGAATTTGTGGCTAATTTGGATATCTTGTTATAGCAGGCTTCTATCTTGGCTTTTAGGGAAGCTTGGAGGTTAACAAGTATGGGGGAGCTGTACATGAGAGAGGGGAGAAGGTACATGGATGCTATTTTTTTTCTTGTGAAGGGCGTTAAATATTGACTGTGTCTGTAAAGCAATTCTAATTGTTCGTCAATGACTACTCTAAGAAGTTTTGAGTGTGGGACAATTTCTATCATGGATTTAGTTTGGCTGTAGATTTTAAAAGCATCTTTGTGTGCTATTATGGACTTAGATGGGGTGAATAATCATGATTTTAGTTTTGTTTGGGTTCAGAGCTAAGTGGTTATTAAACATCTAGGATTCTGTGGTGGAGAAAGCAGTTTGTGTTTTAAGTTATAATTCAGAAATTGAGTTGGCTAAGCAGACTATTGTTGATTCCTCTGCATACTGAATTATATCAGCATGGGAGATAGAGGTGTGGAAGTTATTGATAAAGCTGTTGAACAGTAGGGGGCCAACTATGGAGCCTTGAGGAACTCTAGTAGGGTTACTCAGGTAGGTTGAGATGAAGTTTTGTCGTTTGACGGCTTGTTGCTTGTCTGAAAGATAGCTTGAGAGCCAATTTATAGTGGAAGGGGAGAGATAGAAGTGAGTGAGTTGTGACAGTAGTAAGGGGTGCGAGACAGTATTGAAATCTTTTGAGAGGCCTAGAAGCATGGTTGCTATAGTTTTCCCACAGTCATGGGCTCTGTTAATGCTGTCCAGGAATAATATAAGGGCAGTAGTGGTACTGTGACTGGGTCGAAAGCCACACTGTGATGGAGATAAGAGGTGGTTTTGGATTATGTGGGGCATGATCTGTGTGTGAATACAATTTTCAAGTATCTGGGAGACTGGTGAGAGGATGGCAGTGGGGCAGAAGTTTGATATGTCTGCCATATAAGCCAGTCAGTTTAGAGGGGGGGGTTAGGAAGAAGTACAGGCACTGCCCATGAACTGATGTTCATCTTAACAAAGGGGGCAAACAATGCTCATGGAAATCAGCTTATATACAAAGAGTTACTTACCTCATCAAAGATCACCAATCCAGCAACACACCACTTACATACTATTATACTAGTCATCATACAGTACAAGGAAGTAAAACAGTCCGACTACAAGGGAGTCTTGAGCAATGTGCATACTATATTAACATTTTTTCCAGTATATTGTGCTGTGCAATCCCCATGTATGGTGCACACGGCCGGCCTTAGGCATAGGCGAACTAGGCGACCACCTAGGGCGCCGTACAGGCTGGCCTCGTAAAGGGCACAATTTGTGTTTATCTATTTATTTTAATTAATTTACTTTTCTTAATAAGAAAAGTAAATTACTTAAAATAAATAAACCGTAGGGCGAGGAGGGGGAAGCAAGCTCCCCTCCCACTTTTTCAGCTGCATGTTGGCCAGGACTGGAGGCTTCAAGTATTAAAAAAAAAAAAAAAAAAACCTTCACTCCATAGTAGTGGAGTCTTAACATGCATGCTGCGTCACATCCACGCACGCCAAAAGATGTTCTAAAGTTGCACGTGGAAATTAAGTTGGCACTTTAAGATAAGGGTTTACTTCATGTGTATGCGTGTGGCTATTTAGATTAAAAAGAACTGAAGGTAAGTATATGTGTGTGTCTGTGTAGTTTAAACTGGGCTTCTGTATGTGGGAGAAAGTGTGTGTGTGTATGGAATTTTAATTAGTCATTCTGTTTGTATGAGAGATAAAGTGCATGTGTTACTATGTGAAAGAGTAGGTGTGTGTGTGTGCGTGTGAGAGTGTGTATATATATGAGAGAGAAGGTACGTGTCTGTGTGTTGTATGAGAGAGTAGGTAAGTATGTGTGTGTGATGTCTAGCATCTGTTTGTTCAGTGTGATTCTATTAGTAGCTGTCTGTGCAAATGAACACAGGTTTGTATGTGTTGCTGGCTTATTTTCCTTATTATAATAGTGTTTTTGGGACGGATAGCAGTATAGGTGTTGTACCCTAATGTGTAGTGCAGTGATATAAGGACCAGAAAATCAGACAGTTCTAACATTCAGAAAACTCTCTTAAGTGTTGTACTTGTTTTATCAAATGTTATTATGCATATATTTTAGAATGCCTATTACTGATGTGTGTTACATGCATCTGTAACAAGATTGTAGTCATATTAACATAGAGAAGTTTCTTCCACATCCTGGACTTTCATTAAGTCTGCTGCTGGAGTTTTGTTGTTTGTCCTGGGCATTAATTCATACTTCCACATTCTATAAATGTATTGTTTTACCTAGGCATGCTTATGCTCATTCCATTTTAATTGGTTTGTCTGTAGTTAGTAATAAATCCATTAAATCAGCAATATACTCAGCATTCCATGCCTCTTTCATCTTGTGGTATCCTACTTTGTACAGTGAAAACTAGTGCCTTACCCTTAAACCCAACCACCCCTCCAGACCCACATTTGTAGTAGTCATGCTATTGGAATAATCATGTGCACATTGTATTTCTTTTTCAGGCTTTTAAGTCTAACATATATTAACCTGGTCATATCTGTCTCACAGATTTTTGTAGTATCTTGTGAGCTCGGATTTTATTTATTATTTTAATTATGCTACTAGCATTAACATGGAGAACCTTATTATCCTTGGGTGATGGAGGTAGTTCCTTATCACTTTTCATAAGTAACATGGGTGTTGTTGCTGGTGGGGGATTTTATTGTTCTTTGTTTGTGATTATTGATTATGTACCTTATTTCTGCTGCTTTGGTATATAGCCCTCAAATTAAATGGGTGGGATGATTTAATTGTTTGTTTATTTATTTATTACCTCAGGATTAGCCCAGCGTTTGCATGGTTATTGGTTATGAATCTAGCTTCTACTTCTGTTTTACATAGTTGTCATGTTAAAGAATATTTTTTGTTTATTTATGTATATATGATCTGCTGCAGGCACTCGCTAGTAGCCCATGACATACCTCCTTGCTGCCACTTGTTTGATAACACAACTGCTCAACCTCCCACTTGCCCAATATCCTGTTTCTGCATAGCCCTCCGAACACTTAACCCTATAAAGCTGAATAGCTCTATCAGAACCGTAACTCTAAACCCAAAATCTCCCAGCCACAGTCCTTGCTTCCTTACCCTAAAACTCTCTGTGTTCCCTAATTCATAAAGTCCCTCCCTGACCGTAAAATCCCTTTTTCACTCCCTTCCCATGGCTACTGCACTACCTTGATTGAACTCAAATAAGCCACTTGGGTAAAGGGTGGCAGCTGCTTGTCCAGCCTCATATTTGAATTTGAGAGCAAGTGGCAGGCTACACCAGATACAAAGACACTCAGGTCCTTGGGTCTGAGATTGTGTTTTTGAGCACTTTGGACCCAAATGCTTGTAATAGACCCATGTATGTGTTCTACTTTGAAAATTTATGTTATTAGTCTCCAACTCAAATGACCATGAGGGCTGTGCAAGCAGTATGCAATAAAGTATTTCATTGAAGGGAGGCAGCCAAGGACCTTTAGAGATAGGCTGCACTGGTCCCTGGATAAGTGTCACTGGTACACTACAGTATGATAAGGGTGATTTGTATCATAAAGAGGGGTTGGGAGGGTGGCTTAATGGCTAAGGTGTTTGCCTTGCAAACACAAGGTGCAGGGTTTGAGTCTCACAAGGTATAATTGGCTAGGCTTAAAATGGCTCATAAGAGCAATTAGCTTAGTACCAAACTATGAACCTATGAACCTAAGAAGAGACCACTAAAGTTGGTTGGCAGAAGTTAATAATATATTCTATATAAAAGCAAAATATAAACTTACTGATTACTTTGATATTTTTGATGAGGCTGACAGGTAAGAGAGTAACTTATGGATGGCCAAAGACTGAACTCAAAAGCATCATTTGCCTGAAGTTTAACCTGCCAAGGATCTGAAATATATGACTTTCAGACTTCATATTCTTCGGAAATGCAAGTTAACACAAATCCTGTTGTTCTAGCAACTTTAAGTTAAAAAAGTGTAATATTTAAAATCTATCCCTATTTTTATGGTCATTGCATCCACATCATGTCCAGAGTTCTTGCAGTAAGGTTGAGAGGTATGCAAACCTCTCAACTATCCAGATTTCTGCCTCATATTTTTGGCCTATTCCTCATAACATTTGTGGTTTTCTGGCAAATCACTGAAGATTTAAATAACTAAATGTCATACATTTGAGTTTCAGCCTTCATTTCCTTCAGAAAATGCACGGTGGGTTGTAATGACAGATGTTTGAGGAGCCTTTTATGGTTAAAATATTCTGAAATGGGTAGTTTTATCATTATTGGTTCATACATTTTGTTTCATTGCTTACTGGAAAAATGTTCAAAACTACAAATTTATAACATACTCTAACAAGTGTAAATGTTTCTATGTACAATTAGCTGTTTTTTGTTTATCAAATGGCACACTGTGTAGTAAAATCTGAAAGCAGTGTTAGCATAATTGCCTTTGGTGCAGAAGGCTGTGGATTCTACTTCCACACCATGTAGATGGAGTGCTGGTATTGCAGTGCCAATAAGATTGCTGATTATTTGGTGCATTATAAGGGGTGCTAGGGGTTCTATAGTCCTGAGTATGTCATTTGTATTTGATGCCTAATGACAAACTTGTTGGTCATTTCCTATTGCAATATTACCAACTTAGCAATTTTTAATGCAATATAGGCAATTAATTCTTCAAGGAAAGCAGGCACTGACTTTGTAGATAAAACATTGATATGTGAAGTTGTTTTGCTGGTAGCAACCTCTTCATTAGGTATGGATTTCTTTAGTGTGGAATGCAGATGATTTTACATCTGCAGAGCTTGTGAGTATGGAGTAATATTGGTGGATTACAATGACAGAAGTCTTGAGTGGCCTTTTATGGTTGAAAATTTCTAAAATGGGTAGTTATCGGTTCATACATTTTGTTTCATTGCTTATAAAAATAATGTTTAAAACTACAAATTTAAAACACTTTCTAACAAGTGGTGCTGTATTATAAAAGGAATATAATTCAATGCAAACAAGAAGGTGAATCAAAGAACAAATACACGTATGCATAGCCCTAAAAAATGTGTTCAAGGAGTCTGTTTTGAAAACAGCCCAAAGGTAAACTTAATTCTTCACTGGCCAGATGCATTTTCTATGAATGTGGGTTTTCATGCCATTTCAATGAATATTAATGATTCCATTTCAATGAATGTGAGTTTCAAGGGCATATAATTTGCTGCTTATGCCAAGTCTGTTTTCATTGTGAGACTGTATTGTTTAGCAAATGGCAACCTGTGTTTGTGCTGTTTTATTTCAATATCTGTAATGACTGTAGAAGCAAATAAGAGAATACTATGCATGGTAACTGGTGAGAAATAACCAAATAATGGAACACTGGAATGGCTGAGGAGGAGGGTGCTGCTGGGGGGAGGGGTTTGCTGCAGGAGCAGCTGCTCTGTGGGGGGGCAGTCTATTACCCTGCCTAGGGCCCTATTTGACCATGATCTGGCTCTGGTATTTAAAGTAGAAAATATTATGCAGAAGTACTTGTAGATAAAGATACCTTGGAATGTAGCTATTCTTCCTATGCATTTAAATAATTTAAGGAAATGACTGGATTGGCTTTCTTGGGGAGTGACCCTGAGGGTGTGGCTCAAATAGGGGTGTTTCATGAGTGTGGTGTGGGTGGGGCTTAAGGGGCGCCTGAGCACTACTTCGCCTAGGGTGCCATTCCGGCTAAGGCCGGCCCTGATGGTGTACTGGGAATTTCAGATGATTGCGGATACAACCATTTCATGACTGTATGTTTATGCAAGTCTAATAAAGAAGCCTTATGTCTGTCAGTTAGTGCTTACATTCAGTTATCAATAACCTGGCATTGTTAAGTATGCAATTCAAATAGCTCAGTCAGCTGATCTATCCAGACTTAATCTCATGTTAGATTTTCACTGCTCATTAAAAAAATAAACACACAGACTAACTATTTACAATCTAACCTGAGATCAGGAGTTAATTAGTGACCATATTACTTTATTCGCATTCTTCTACAAATCTTAACAACTGGACCTTTGACTTCTCACCTTGTAGTGGAGTTTACCTTATTACATAAAGTACAGTTGTGTACACTTACCATAAATGTAGATGTTTGAGTGCATTCACTGCTGCAGTCATAACATTTGGGTTATGCCTGCCAGGGTAGCTCTCAGCTGGCCCGAATACCAGAGGCTTAGTATTTCTGCGTCAGTTGCTGTCACTTCAAGACTGATGTCAGGTTGTCAGTAGTATAAAGTAAGGCAGCCGACACCATTACATCAGTTTTTCTTGCCCTAACCTGTCAGGAGCCCCCCAAATAGGAGCCAGTTTCTGGTGGAAGAACCCCACCAGTAGAAAGTAAATACCAAAATGTTCCTTGTAAGGAAAGAGAAGAAAGAATAGGGGGAGGGAAACCAGGACTGCAACAGTGAATACACTATAACATCTACATTTATGGTAAGTGTCCACAACTGTACTATGTTTTTTGTGTTTCACTGTTGCAGTCATCACATTTGGGTTGATTCCCAAAGCTGAGGAAAAGGGTGGGGGCAGTCAAGGAGACTAGGGGCTGGCTAGGATGTCCTGCAAGACTGCAGACGCAAACCCTGCCCTGGATTTGGAGAAGATAGGTAGATGGTAATGTTTGGTAAAGGCATGAACAGATGTCCAGGTGGCAGACTCCAGGATGCCCCTGGTGGGGACTCCTCTGAGGAAAGCTGCAGAGGTGGAGGCTGCTATGGTGGAGTGAATCCTGACCCCTTGGGTGGAGACTTTCCGTGTTGCTTGTAGCGGAAATGGATGCAGTGTGCTATCCATTTGGAAATGGTTTATTTGGAGATGGCTTTGCCCTCTGCCCCACATCAAAGCTAACCAGCACTTGATCTGGCTTTCTGAAGGATTTAGTCTTGTCTAGATAGAATCTGAGCTGTCTGTGCACATCTAGGGAGTGCAGGATCCTTTCCCCCTTGCTCTGTGGGTTAGGGAAAAAGGTGGGCAAAATAATGGATTGGTTGAGAGCCAAGCTGGACACCACTTTGGGAATGAAGGATGGGTTAGTCCTAAGGGATACCCTGTCAGCATGGAAGATGATGAAGGGCTCCACAACCATGAGTGCTTGCAGCTCGGAGACCCTTCTGGCTGAAGTGATGGCCATAAGGAAAGCTGTTTTCCAGGAGAGAAAGTTTAGTTCTGCTGAAGATGCTGGTTCGAAGGGGGGGCAGGGCGAGCTTTTCCAACACAAAGTTAAGGTTCCAAGCTGGGGTTGGTGCTCTTCTGGGTGGCCTCAAGTTGCTAACCCCTCTTAGGAATTGCTTGATCAGAAGGTGAGAGAGAAAAAAGGCTGCTCAGTGGGGAAATGAGCAGAGATAGCAGAGGCATGAATTTTAATAGAGAATAAGAAAGACTACAGTGTAGCAGGTCAGCTAAGTAATCCAGGATGAGAGGGAAGGAATGCTGTGCCATACTGGCTCCCTTAGCCTGAATCCAGGTGCAGAACCTTTTCCATTTGGAAGCATTAGACTTTCTAGTGCTAGGGCATCTGGCCTCATGTATAACATCTAGAACCTTGTTTACTGAGGTTGGCAGATTGATTGGGGGTTAGGGAATATGCCATGCTGCCAAATTGAGAGTCTGCAATTGTGGATGCATGAATTCTCCTTCCCTCTGGGTCAGGAGGGTTGGAATCTGAGTGAGATGCCATGGTGGCAGTTGGGCAGGCTGGGCAGCAGTGGGTACCAGTACTGGCGAGGCCACTCTGGAGCAATAAGAATTGTCCTTGGTTTTTCCTCCTTTTTTTTTGAGCATTACCCTGGGGATGAGAGGTAGTGGAGGAAAGTCATAGATTGACAGATTGACCCAGGGGAAGGACAGGGCATCCACTTTCCAAGCCATGGAGTGATGATCCCTAGTGCAGAACTTGTTGAGCTGATGGTTGGTGTGGGAAGGAAAGAGGTCGATCTTTGGGGTGCCCCATTATTAGGGTGAAGGTTCTTTTGTCGAGCTGCCACTCGTGTGGGTCCAGAAGATTTCGGCTTAAGTGGTCTGCCAGAGAGTTTAGAGAACCTGAAAGGAATTGTGCAAACAGGTGGAGTTGCATGGCAGAGGCTGTGTGCCAAAGGGTCATAGCCAGCCTGCATAGAGGGTAGGAGTGAGTCCCTCCCTGCTTGTTGATATACCACATCACAGCTGTGTTGTCTGTTTTGATCAGGAGAGACCCTGGGGAGAGAAGGGGCTTGAAAGCTGTCAAGGCGTGCTGGACAGCTAACATTTCTTTTTGGTTGATGTGCAGATGGATTTGCTGTGGGCTCCATTGGCCCTGCATGCACCTGCCGTCAAGGTGTGCACCCCAGGCATAATCTGATGCATCTGTGGTGAGGGTCTGGGTGGCAGGGGGTGGTGAGAAAGGTAGTCCCTTGTTGCGGGAGCATGCTGTTGCCTACCAAAGAAAATCTTTTCTGAGGCAAGGTATCATGGGTATGAGAGTCTCCAGGTCTTGAGAGTGTTGACATCAAAGGCTTTTTAGGTACCACTGAAGTTTCTTCATATGCAGTCTGGCATATGGAATGACTAGAATGCAAGATGCCATGAACCCCAGAGCTTTCAGGATTTTCCTTGCAGATAACTGAGATTTGGTGGCTAATTGAGAGAAGTAGGCTATCAGGAAAGTTTGCTTTTCTGGTGTAAGGAATGCCATCTGGGATGCTGTGTCCAGGCTTGCTCCCAGGAATATAATCCTTTGGGTGGGTACATGTTTAGATTTCTTTTCGTTGACTGTGTACCCTAGGGAGGTTAGTAGGGACTTTACAAAGGCCAGGTGCTTGAGCAGCTTTTACTGGCTGTCTGCCTGAATTAGGTAATCATCTAAGTATGGGTAGATCTGGATATTCCTTTGTCTGCAAAAGGCAATGGCCAGAGCCAGACATTTTGTGAAAACTCTGGGGCAGTAGATAAGCCAAAGGGAAGTACAGAGATCCTGCCCTGAAATGGAGATATTGCCTGTATGATTCCCTGATAGGAATGTGGAGGTAGGCCTCTTTTAAGTCTAGGGTGGCTAGCCAAGCATCCTTGGAGAGTATGGGTAGCAGCTGCTGGAGGGAGAGCATTTTGAATTTTGGTATCATCAGAAAGGTGTTTAGAATGGATAGATCGAGGATGGGGCACGAGGTGCCCTCTTTTCTGGGTACCAGAAAAAGTCTGGAGTAGAAATCTTGGCCTTTCTGTTCTGCAGGAATGTGCTCTACTGCCCTCATACAGAGCAGGGAAAGGACTTGCCTTTGCACCTCTGCCCACTGGATTGGAGGCAGATCTGTGAATCCTTTTGGAGTTGGAAGGGTATGGAAAGAAAATCTGTATCTCTGGGACACTATGTTGAGAACCAAGTGGTTGCTGGTAATGGTGGCCAAGGTGCTTACGTGAAAGGAGAGTTTTCCTCCTAGGGGTAAGTGAAGGTGGGCATAGGGAGGGGTGGGGAAGGAGAGTTATTGTAAGTTCTTACCATGAGGGGGTGGCTTAGAACTCCCTGGTTTTGAAGTGAAGGAAGTCCACTGTTTAGATCTCTGCATTCCCTGTGGCTGCTGTCTAGGGAGGGGGGTCTGTTTCCATGGAGGTCTGGGCTGAACTGACCTGGTGAGAGCAGGAAAGGACCAGTGCTTGGAGGGGCAATGCCTGCTGAACCTGGGTGACTGGACCTGTAACAAATCCTTAACTGTCTGCATAGATTTTGTTTTTTATTCCATCTTTTTTCTAAGACCTCTTCTGCCTTAGTGCAAAATAAGTTGTCTTTGTGCAAGGGGGCATCCAACAATTTAGATTTAACATGGTCTGGCAAGGGCTGTTCCTTGAGCCATGCATGCCTTCTAAGGACAGAACCGGTGACTGCTGCCCTGCAAGAAGCTTCTGGAGCATCAAAACCACAGTGCAAGGTGTGTTTCGTCACTTGACTTGCAAAAAGCATTAACTCTTGTAACTCTTTAGATTCTGCACAAGCATGAAAGGAACACATTTTTTGTTTCAGATGTTCAGGGTATGTTGCTGAAATTTTAGCATGTGGAACTGGCAATTTAGTGCTCTGAAAGCAAGAGTAGCAGAGGTGTATATTGTTTTACCCCATCTGTCTAGTGCTCAGGAATCCCTATTTGAGGGGTAGGATTCTTAGCAGAGGTTGTTTTAATTCCTTTAGGCCATTGAGAAATTACTTCAGGGTCAGCAGTAGGATTTTTAAAAAGAAATTTGTGTGAGTCCGGGACTCTGTAATACCTGTCTGTTTTTTTGGGTGCAGGAGGGAGGCTGTCAGGGTCAAACTGGATTCCAGGAAAACAACATCCATGACTGGGGGAATGGCCAGGGTTCTGTGCTGTGGAAGATCTAAGAATTCCCTGAGTCTCTTTTTAGACTGAGGGTAGTCCTGACATTCCCACTGGAAATGCTTCCTTAAGGTATGAAGGGTTCCCCAAAGGAAAAATCCTCTGGGGAGAGGCTGAAGGAATGGAGTCCTCTGCATCAGAATCCTCATAAGCAGAGAGGGGTTGCATGTTTCATATTCAGATGAATCAGAGTCATCAGACTCCTGTTCAGACAAAACTACAGGGGAGAGATCTCTTACTTTTGGAAGGGGTAGCTTGGCTTCTCCTGATAAGCATGATAAGGTCTTCCGCCATTTTAAGCATTTGAGACTGAGGCAAGGAAGCATGTGCCTGAGATTGGGCCATCGGTTTCCTGGGTGTGGTTCGTACCCTGGGCCTAAGAAATTCAGCAGTTTTTGAAAGAATGGTAGACACGCAAGTCATCGGTTTGTGTCGAGAATCGGTAGTGCAAAGGACTTCCTCGGAAGCCGGTGCCTGCTCAGTGGCTCCGGACCTATCCAAAGGAGAGACAACTGCAGGATCCTTAGTTGAAGAAGAGTTTTGCCATATACTGGACTCTGAAAGAGTCTCCGTAGTGGCCTGTGAACCCACAGAAGCGGGCAACAGGGGCTGCGAAAGCGCCTCACTGAGGACTGGAGAACTGATGACTAGCTTAATAGAAGTGTTGTTGGTAGGTCTGGACCTGTGCAGACTGTCCTCTGTCTTTATCTTTACTTTTTTTTGGAAGATCTGGTGTTGGATGGCTTACTGAAGCCATATCGGAATTAGAGGACTGTAAGTGAAAATATCTAGCTACAATAAGGGCCTGATGATGTATAGTTCTGGCGTTGAACAAAACACAAAAGCGACAGTGGGGGATGTCGTGGTCTGGACCTAAGCAAGTGATGCAGTAAGAACTTTCCACAGGTGAGACAATTGTTAACTTTTTCTGACATCGGTTAGTGCAAGAAAAAAGGATCCCCAATGGGGTACTTAGCTTTAGAAGACTTCAGCTTCAGTTCAAAAGATGACACTCAGGTAGCAGCCGACCGGCACTCGTGCGAACTGCTTCTGGCTCCGCGGCAAGAAAGACTGATGCAAAGGCATCGGCTGCCTTACTTTATACTACTGATGACTGACGTCAGTCCTGAAGCGACAGCAACTGATGCAGAAATACTAAGCCTCTGGTATTCGGGCCGCCGAGGGTTACCCTGGCAGGGATAACCCAAATGTGATGACTGTAACAGTGAAACACGAAAACATCTACAGATCTTTATTTCATGTCAACATCCTCTTTAATCTCATATTCCAATATAGCATCCCACACATCCCATTCTGTTACTATTAAGATCTGTCATCGATCTCCAATAGTTCTCAGTTCCATATTTTTAATCTCTGTAACCATTTTTCACCCTCTTCATGATAGTTTGTCTTTCATTTTCCATTTACAGCTTTCTTAGCCACTGTCAATATTAAAGACAGCAAAACTTTAGCTTCTTTAGTACATGTTGTTTTACTCCAGATGAACAAAAACATCAAGGCTAACCACTTGGCAGTCTAAACACTGTCTCTAGGGTGATTTGGTTACATTGACTAATGCTGATGTGCCACCCTTACCACATGTAAAAATGGGATTGATGACACTTATGACTGATGTCAAATTCTCTTCTCTTCCAAGTATAACATTTAGCATATTATTCAAGTCATTTTTGCACTGAAGCAACTCTTTACATTCCCAGAATGTATGTTCCCAAGAACATCTTTCTGAATCATCACATCTCCAACATACATTTTTCCAGTATCGCAGGGGTTTAAAAATATCTGTGCAAACATTTCCATACAAAAACTCTAAATTTTCTTAAGTTACATATATAGTATTGACAGATTTCACTCCATTACTCATCTACAATATCATTATTTAATAGCTCACTCTATGCTAGTCTTACCTTTATACTACATTGTTTTTTTTTCAAATCTAATATTGCCTTATATGTTCTACTTACTACTCTTCTCCTCTGCCATTTATTTTTTAGCCTCAATTAAAAAAAAAATCTACTTTCTGCAGTTTAACAAAAATAACCTTCCAACCTCTGCAAGTCTTTCTTGAGCTCTAATATTAGACCTGTATATGCAGGTTTATCCAAGTTCAAAACCCAAAAACTTGCCTAGCTTCATCCCATTTTATTACCTCATCTCATTTTATCATCAGGTCCCAAAATTTCAGTTCATTACTCATTTTTCTCCAAATGGTCATGACATTCTTTTCTGTATCATTTTTATTATTAGATATAGTATTATTGGTGGTGTTCCATTTTTCCAGAGTCTAGCTTCTGTTAACCTAAAGACTTCCTTAATATTTTTATGTATGTAAGGCTATACACAATGCTTTTTACATTCATTTCCTAGATCTGCCCAAATGCCTACATGTGGTCCTGTTGTGACCTCATTGGGCACGTAGTCTGTATCCTACATCAAATATATGAATCTGTGTTGCATGGCCTTATAGTATATGCCTCCAAATCAGAATTCCTCAAACCACCCTGATCCTTTGTCAGCATTGTTTTTTTCCCCCACTGCATTCATTCTCTTTTCTTAACTCAAAGAAACTCCTTAATTTCCCTTTTCATATTCTTTCATGCCTGGTCTCTTGGTTGATACATACAAGCCTGACCTACATAAAGAACCATCAGAAACAAAACATCTTAATTGGTTATATCTTATTATTTATGCCCATAAACAAGTTTCCGTGGTCTTATCTTACTTATAATCTTTGAGTAGTTTCTTCCCACATTTCCATAGCTGCTTATTCAACAGTCATGACCCCACAAAAAGGGGAATCTCTGTACCATGTCATGTGTTGGGGCATCATTCATCATTATACATAATACTACATAAGACAGAGCCCCTCACTATCACTCTTCAAGAGGAACCTTGATGAGTGGATGGGTAACAGAAAGTTCACACCGGGGATCACACCAACAGCACTACTAGATAGGGGCCAAGGGTACTAGCTGCTAGTACAAGGGTCTAGGGAACTACTAAAGGGGCGGTGAATACCGCACAACGTGGCTGGGCTAATATATGTCTTCGGGCAGATAGCCCAGTACCAACCTATGAACTTATTATAGCTTTTACTTTTGCTTCATTTACTTTATAACCTGCTGTAATATTAAAACATTTCAATATTTCGTCGAGCTTTAACTCATCTCTAGATTTTAAATATTAATGCTGTCTATATTAGTGGAAATCTGAACGCCTCTTTGGATCTCTTCATAAATGACCAACTCAATCTGTCAAATGCTTTTTCAGCATCTACATGATATGCCCTCTCTAGTTCAGACTTCTCCAAGGGAATCTGTCCACATATGAAGCAAATTCTGCATGAAACACAAGCAGTTATTTCATGCCCTCTAGGATTACAATTAAGTTCAAGTTTTTATAATGAGGTCTGTCCTCACTGTCAGATAATCTTGATTCAAGGAGCCTGATTTTTGATTTTCCCATGAATTAGCTTCTGTCATATTCTACTTAAATCCTGAAGCCAAATGAAGCGTTTAGTCAATATACTCTAAGTTTCCCGTGTTCTAATCACCTACTGCTCCATCACAGGTATAGCTAGCTATTTTGCCATTTAGTGCCATTCCCCAATTTGGTGCCACCCCCCCTTCAACTTTAAATTAAGGATCAACAAAAAAAATAATAATATAAAATAAAATAAAAAAAAGATGTCCTCAGACTACAGGAGCACAAAATATATTTTGTTTTAAACTGAAGCAAGCAGCTGCAACAGTTTATGAAGTACACAGAGTGCTAAAGTCCTTCAGTTGACTGTAAACACAATATTGGCATCCACTTCTATGAATGCCAGTAATGCACTGAAGACAAAGAGCAATACAGTGCTTCAGTTATGACTGCAAAAGCAATACTAGCCTTCATAAAATACTAGCATTCAATGCCAATAATGCACTGAAGTTTAATCGGGATCTGAAGATCTTGGCTCCTAACACACTGCACCTGGGCAGCTACCCCTTCAACCCACCTCAGCTATAACTCTGTGTTCCATATAAAGTCTGTAAGCATACTTCTCTACCTGGAAACATCAAAAATCTGGACAAAGGCTCATGAAAATAGATACAAATGGCCAAAAATCTGTCCACTGATTAACGTAAAATTTGAATATATAATTATGTAACTCAACCTACTCCAGTGGAATTGTGGGATACCAACTTTTAAATGCAAGCTAAAGAACAGACAACCAAAATATGACCATGAAAAACAAAATAAGCAGAATAACAGTAGTGTTTTATTTATATTAATATATGAACTTGTGCAAAACTGAAATACAATTTTCTTTTATAAAAATAAAATTAACTGCGGGTCAGCAGTATGTTTGGAAGTATGCACAAGCACCAAAATGAAATATTTCTCCCAGTGATCTGTCCCCTTAGTAGTTTGAAGTATGCACAAGCACCAAAATGAAATATTTCCCCGAGATCCCCACTAATCCCTTCAGCAGTATGTTTGCAAGTATGCACAAGCACCAAAATGAAACATTTCCCTCAGTGATCCATCCCCTCCAGTAGTTTCAAGTATACACAAGCACCAAAATGAAACATTTCCCTCAGTGATCCATCCCCTCAGTAGTTTCAAGTATGCACAAGCATCAAAATTAAACATTTCCCCTAGGTTTCCATTTCACATATGGCTAACCCTATTAATAGCTCTTGAAGAGGAGTTGCAAAGAACATTTTAAGTGCTTCCTTGCTCCCTAAGCTCATTTCATAGATTTATGATCTACTCTGTACTCCTAATTTGGTTTGTCTAATACAACAGAATCTTTGTTCCCTTCATAACAACAAATTTCTTGATGCAGGCTGCCTAGCAGAACAAATTTACGGTCTCTCCCTGGACATTTTTGTCAAGCATTTACTCACAGCATTCTCATGCATTCTAGAACCGTCTGCAACTGTTCTGAGTCTGAACGGTTTTGATTCATGACAGCTGATGAGTGGTATTGATAAAAAAAAAATGGCTATGTTCAATATCATATACCATTTCAGAATATCTATGTTCAAACTCATACAGCAGGCAAATGGGGGCTCAGGAACTCAAACACCTGACTACAAGAAGCAGCTGCACTATGATAATAGGGTACTTTTCCGTTATCGGGGCAACAGTTACGCAATGATCGCACAGCTGCTATCCCTGAAGTTCCGAAATAACTTTTACTTCAAAAAATGAGTATTAATTCACATTTTCTTGTTTGTCTCAAGTTAATAGTTTTAATATTTTAAAAGTGTCCCTGATTGTCCCTGACTATTTCTGGATTTGTCCCTGATTCTGTTGAGATTTGTCCCTGATTGGTTGAGAGCTATTCTGGGAGAGAACTAAAATTTAAGTCAAAATCAAGGACGTCCCTGAAAATAAGGGACTGTTAAAATGTATTTGGAAAAGTTTGATATATATTTAATATTATCACAGGGTTATTTTGTATTTACTCACCTGTTGTTTTCTCAAGGCAGTCCTAATGTAAGAGTTAAACCACATTGTTTAGGTTAGGAGTAGCAATACATCGGATTTTTGTAAGGTGAAAGCATGTTTTCTCAGTCCGGACATCATCTAAACGCATTAATGTTTTTATATTTTAACAAAGAATATAAACAGGTTAGACAATACAACACTGAATAATAAGTATGATGGCAATATAGGTATACAAGTTGATAATAGGTATGAGAGCATAGGGAGCTCTGGCTGGGTATTGGCTTCTATTGGAAAATAACACATTTAGTTTAGGAATTCTCATTTATTGAACAGATAGCAATTATACAAGTTGCTATATATATATATATATATATATATATATATATATATATATATATATATGCACCCAAAATAATCAGAAGGAATAAAAAACATGGGGAAAAACATTTTACCATTCCACGGCTCCTGCTTAATTTGAAGCAGACACTATAAAAGGGGATCACCTTTTAACGGTTCGGCTTTGTTTATTTCGTAATACTATAGACGTGTGGGGGGCTGCTGATGTTCATATTTCTCAAAGTTATTTCGGAACTTCAGGGCTAGCAGCTGTGCGATCATTGCGTTACTGTTGCCCCGATAATAGTTTATTACAAAACCTTTCACTTTGTGGACAGCAAGGTCAGAAGAGCACCTACTGTTGTTGGATGTACCACTGCTTTTTACTTACTATCTCACTGCTTTCTCAGATTAAAACTATTCATTATTCAATTGTTAAGCAAGAAAGTGAAATGACCCTTCATGGAGCATGTGCCATGGCAGGGACATAGAGGGCAAATAATACTCTAAACATGGGTTCTTCTTTATGTCTTAGTGTAACCTCAACACAGCCAGCATGTTGTTGTAAGGTGGCAGGAAACTGAAGTACCGTGAAAAATTACTATGTCATGAAGGGAACATGCAAACTCCATACAGGCAGCAAGCAGAGGTCAGTACTGAATATCAGAGCTTTGAGCTGTGAGATAAGATCGTAACCATTGAGTCACCTATGTTGCCTACAAAATTATAATCATTCAGTCTGAGAAACACTGACAGGAAATAGTTTAGTAGATATAAAATCTGAAAGTAGTGTCACACTGATAATTCTAAGAACTGAAGTACAGTATATGAATAACTGTATGCAATCTATATCAAGATAACTGCAGCAAACAAAACTCTAAGCAAATCAGTTTCAGTGAACTTCTTCCTTCTTGGTAATTTTGTGGGCAATTTTAAATATTTCATGTTCTTCAGTAAGAATGTAACAAGCTGGTAGGCGTCACTTTACTTAAACATCCTTTACCAGTAATACTTCTCTGCTCTCCATTCTTAGGCCATTCTGCATTAAACTTATATCACCTAACTTCCTGCCAACTTCTGAAACTTAGCAGTGTACTTAACATGTCGGCAGTGTGATTACTCTGATTACCCACTGTTACACATTCCTTCTAAAATAGCTTTGTAGTTTCATTATTTTACTGGCTGAGTTTCTTTGTCTGGGAATAGATAAATACAATTATCACCTCAAAAAAAGTCTGCGTAGTGAAACTAGATTCAATAAGTTAACTTCTTTACCAATCTGCCAACAATTTTAAACAATCATTAACTTTAAAAGGGTTAATTTACCTTGGTGTTATAATCATGAAATGTTACACACGCACACGCGCGCACACACACACACGCACACACACACACACTCTGTATTTCTCTTCGGTATTTGAAATTATAATATTTTTGTTTTTGAAATGATCAACAGAAACAGAAGATGCATGAATGATCTGCTGAGACTGTGAGTATACATGGATGAAGTGAATGTAAAGATGGTACGGTACCTGAAGGAGCTGGGGGCAGAAGAACTGCTGCTGGTGACGCATTATTTTCTTTGACATCGTACTGGTATGACAAGTCCACACTGAGCCACTGACTCTCTGTCTGCACTTATAAACTACAGTGGAGAATGAAACATGAACCGATGGCTTGCCTGCACGTGCACATATAAATGAACATAAACATGCTAACTGTACACATGCCCTCAAGCCCAGCCGCATTCTGACAGGCTGGGAGTCTGCTCACGATGCTGATGTCATCACACATGCATGTGATGACGTCAGCAAAAATTAAAAAAAAAAAAGGACTGGGAAATTCGGAAAGTAAAGGGACCACTCAGGAATTTGTGGCACTCCAATATTTTGACCTCAAAACCGGTAAATACAGAGGAATTCAGTATGATTGAGAGGTATGTCTGTAAATTCTACATTTTTATTAACTCTAACATTAAACAGGATCATAAATTCCACAGCTTGATACATCTTTCCATCTGATGGACTTTCAGGACTCCTGGTCATTGAAGACATCTTTTTTTGTCAGGCTAACCACATGTGGGAAGTTACATACAACTTTTACAAACAGTTTCTTCTTTTTTTCTGCGAGAATTCAGTCAAATATCTGCATTATGATACTCAGTAGTCTTATCTTAATAAGGTTATTTCCTTAAATGCTTTAATACTACACTTTTAACAGTTTTAATAAGCCAAACTGTCTCTTGAACAGTGAGCATTGGATTTCTGCTATTAAGGCTGTATCTCAGATTAAATTAATTATTTACATTTTTAATAATACATCTTATTGACCACTTTGCTCAAAGCTTGGCTTACAACATAGTTACCCCTCCAACTACTATCAAATCTTAATTCCAGGGTGCTGCTAACCACATAATTAATCACCTGTTCTGCAGAAGAAATTTTTAGAACGCTCATCTCTCAGCCTGAACACACCAGATGATGATGCTCCTGCCACTTGCAAGGGATTTCTATACACAGTTATCTGGTGGTCATCATTCAAAGCAGCAAAGAATATTTCTTCCTCTTTTTCAGCTTCAGTGGAGGTGGAATATGTAACAAAATACAAGACATACATTCATTAATGTCTGCCCAGCTTCAGTCTTTATCTGCACAACATTCTATATGTAGCTTCTGTTACAGAGCAGCATCTAAAGACTACATAGCCTTACAGAATGGACAAACTGTACATTAAACCCGAACAGAAGAATACATGTTTTCCAGAAGGGTGTTAATGTACATGTAAAGCCTGCTGAAAAACAAATCCTACACTTCATAGCAGTATATGAAGAAGATGTGAAGCTTAACAAAAAAAAAATGGTCACCATTTTTAATGCTTGCTGAACAGTGCCTTGTTGTTTTGTAAGCATAAAATTAAAAAAAAAAAGGAAAACCATCAGTGACTGTGTGTGTGTGTGTGTGTGTGTGTGTGTGTGTGTGTGTGTGTGTGTGTGTGTGTGTGAGAAATAAAGAAAATGACAGTGTAAGAGAAACAGTAAGACTGAAACAGCACTGACTGCATCAGGCAGTTCAGCAGCACCATTACAAAAAGTAGGAAAATGTTAATTCTGGCATGAGTGACAAACTTTAATCCTCAGTGTCTGTGTACGCGAGCAAGAGCACATATGTATGCTTACATGCATCTGAGAGAGAAAAAGGGACAGATTACAACACGCGGTCCATCAACAGGGAGATCTTAATATCTGGCACTAACAGACTGACTTTAATCTTTAGTGATGCTCCATGAAAGCATTTGTTAGAGTAGCACTATGCTGCAAAATTAGGGACAGTGAAGTGTGGGGGGTCAAGGCGGGAAGCTGCAATGTCTTGCATTCGATCTTTGTTTTACAGAACACATCTGAGGATGTGTTCACTATTCATTCTAGCCACTTTACTGATTGTATCCACGCGTGCATCTCTCTATATCTGTATATTTGTTAGACTGTCTGTCTGTATTTCTGAATATGTATGTTTCTATACATATGTTTGTGACTATGCCAGCCTGTTTCTGTGTGTGTGTGTGTGTGTGTGGGCATTAAATACTTACATAACTTTTATTTTGGATATAAAATACTTCTTCCAACAATTACTTATACTACAGCAAGCTTGAAACATTAGGTGGAGGAACTATTTTACATCAAAAACATTAAAAAAACAGTAATAAAAAAATACAAAAAAAATTAACATCTAGACAATTCTCCAATTGCAATAATGGCCTACAAGGTATATGTTATTGTATAAACAACACAGTTCCAGGGGTGTAGAAGGCCTCTTCCTGCAGTGTCAGGCCCCTGAACATCCGTGTGCATACGTAACTTACACAACATAAATCCTGTTGGGAGTCTTCTACCCTAGAGTAGGACAACAGTTTCCCATTATATGATTCTTCTGATTCTCTGGCCTGCACTCCAAAAACAGTCAATTCCCAATCGAACATGCAGCTACTCCACTGGATGACCTTTTTAAAAATAAATAGAAGTTATGTTCTTACCATAACGTTCCATGTTAGTTGTCTTCTTCTCGCCTTCTTTCTTGCTGGATGGGTTCGGAGTCGACCTCGGCTCCAACTCGGCCACTCTAAAAGCTCGAGAGTTGGTTCCACCGGCTCGAGGCTCCCCTTATATCCCACAATGCTAGGCGGTATTACCTCAGATCTCGTTTGTAAGCTAGGCCCAGCCAAAAATAACTCCAGAACCACTGGAGAAGGGAAAAACCCACCTCTATAAAAGGAAGGGAAGAAGGTGACCTGAAAACCTGATGAAAGGAATATATGCACAGTATAGCATATACCTATATACAATAGAGGTGGTAGAAAAAGAGGTCACAATCAAACTCCTCTAGGTCTGTCCAGGCTAGGGGGAAGGAGGGTGGGGCCTTGAAGAAGGCGAGAAGAAGACAACTAACATGGAACATTATGGTAAGAACATAACTTCTATATGTTAAGTTGTCCATCTCGCCTTCATTCTTGCTGGATGGGACCGCGTCCCTAGCACCTTGTCCCGGGTGGCCTATCGGAACAGACTCTTGAGAACAGTGGAACCAAAGTTAGCTCTATGTCTAGAAGCTAAATCCAACTTATAATGAGAAATGAAAGTGTGAGGAGTAGCCCAAGTAGCCGCTGCACAAATGGTGTCAATAGGCAGCCTGTCTTGGAAGGCTATAGAAGTAGCCAAAGCTCTGGTGGAGTGGGCCTTAGGTTTGTTAGGCAGCTTTTGGTGTCTAATTTCATAAACAAAGGAAATCAGAGATGTTAGCCATCTGGAGAGTGATAACTTCGAAACTGAAAGTCCTTTTCTGCCTTCTGCATAAGAGACAAACAACTGGTCAGTTTTCCTGATCTGTTTGGTTCTATCCAAATAATACCTTAACTGACGATGAACATCTAGCCAATGCAATTTTTGTTCAGACCTGTTAGAAAAGTTAGGACAAAACACAGGGAGGTCAATGGTTTGATTTAGGTTAGATGCAGAGGCTACTTTAGGTAAAAAGGATGGATTGGTTCGTAAGGACACCCTGTCTTTATGAAACAATAGATACGGTGGTCGACTGCTGAGTGCATGAAGTTCTGAGACCCTTCTAGCTGAAGTAATAGCTACCAGAAAGAGAGTCTTCCAGGATAGCGATTTCAATGAACAGGAAGCTGCAGGTTTGAAAGGGGGAAGAATCAAAGATGTGAGAACTAAATTAAGGTCCCAAGAAGGAGGAGGATTTCTTATAGGAGGTCTGAGAAGAAAAACTCCCTTCAAAAAAGCTTTGCAAAGCTTGTGAGACATGATGGCAGAATCTGAAATGCCCACATGAAAGTTAGAAACAGCTGCCAATTGAACTTTAAGAGTAGAAGGAGATGAACCTGCATGGAAGAGTTCAGCTAGAAAATCCAGGACTATCTGGATGGAAGCAGTGAAAGGATCTATGTCCCTTCCTTGAGCCCAATAGGCAACGTTTCCACTTACTAAGATAAATCTTCCAGTGGAAGATTTATGGGAAGCTATCAAAATATCTCGAACAGAGTGAGATATTTGAGGAAGCCTGGCTAAGGTTGGAATTGGAGGAACCAAGCAGTGAGGTTCAGAGAGGGAGGAGCGATGTAACTGACCCGATTGATGGATCAAAAGATCTGGAACTAGGTCCAGATGCCAAGGTTGCTCCAACAGAAATTGATGTAGAAAGGGGAACCAAACCTGTCGAGGCCAGTAAGGAGCAATGAGGATCAATGAGGCCTTCTGAGCGATAGCTTTCTGTATCACTTGAGAGATTAGTGGGAAGGGAGGAAATGCATACAGAAGTCCCCGGGGCCAAACTTGGACTAGAGTGTCTCTGCTGGGCTGGCCTAACGGGAATAGGGTGAAATAATCTCTGCACTTGCTGTTTTGGGGAGTAGCAAAAAGGTCGCAGCAAGGCTGACCCCACTTGAGAAAAATTTTCTCCAAAATAGAATCTTTCAGAGACCACTCGTGAGGCATGAGGATAGCTCTGCTCAACTTGTCCGCGATTAGATTGGACTTCCCGGGGATGTGCGTTGCTATCAGAAACCGCTGAGAAGAAATCGCCCATTGCCACAGTCTGAGTGCTTCTCGACATAGGGGATAGGACCTGGTTCCGCCTTGTTTGTTGATATACCACACTACAGACATATTGTCCGTCTGGATTGTTATCGTTCCCAAGGGAAGAGAGTCTTGAAGGGCTTGCAACGCTAAAAGCACTGCTCTCATCTCTAGAACATTTATATGCAAGTGGCATTCGTCTGGTTGCCATATGCCCTGGACTGTTCTGCCCTGATAATGCCCCCCCACCCGATCAGGGAGGCGTCCGTTGTCAGAGTAGCAACCGGAGGGGAAGGAACAAAGGGTCTTCCCAGGAAGAGCTGAGGGGAAGACATCCACCAAAGAAGATGATTCTTGCATGCTTGTGTAATCATAATGGTGTGGGACATCGGAAGTTGCTGGTACGACCATTGTGTGAAGAGCATCCATTGAAGGATTCTCATGTGGAATCTGGCTAATAAAAGTAGAGGGATAGCAGCCGCCATAATCCCCAGTACTTTCAGAACTAATCTGGCTTTGACTCTGTTGCTGTGGAAGAGAAGGGAGACCAGTTTGCGTATGTCTGCTATTCTTTGGTCTGTTAGTCTCGCAGACATGTTGACTGTGTCTAGATTTGCGCCTATGAAGGTAATAGCACGACAAGGCGACAAAACAGACTTTTCGCAATTTATTGAGATGCCTAACTTTTGACAAATGCGAAAGGTGTAGTCTCTGGCCATTAGAAGAAGATGCTTGGTAGGAGCTGTGAGGAGCCAGTCGTCCAAATATGGAAACACCTGGAATCCTTGACGTCTCAGGTGAGAAGCTACCACTGCCATGCATTTGGTAAACACCTGGGGGGCAGTGGTGAGACCAAAGGGCAGGGCTCTGAATTGAAAGTGACTGGTTCCCAGCCGGAAGCGGAGGAATCTCCTGGAGCGTCTGTTCATTTTTATATGATAGTATGCATCCTGGAGGTCTATAGAGCACATCCAGTTTTCCTTTCCCAATAGGGGTAGGATGGATTGTAGCGTGACCATCCGAAATCTTGTTTTCTTGACCGACTTGTTCAAGATACTGAGATCCAAAATGGGTCTCCACTCCTCTGTTTTCTTTGGAACCAAAAAGAATTTGGAGTAGATTCCGGATCCTTGCTGGTCTGCTGGCACTGGCTGAATGGCTCTTTTTGCAAGCAACTTTGAAATTTCCAATGCTGCTTGATCCCTTTGAGCGGGTGGAACATCTGGAAGGGATTTTGTTGATTGATTTGGAATCTGAAGAATGGAATGGAATAGCCTTCGAAATGATGGACTGTACCCACTTGTCTTGAGTTAGGGACCGCCAGGCTTCTGGGTACAGTGACAATCTTCCCCCGACTGCCTCCGAAGGTGGACAGTCGGGCAACACCTCAGGGATGCTGGAAGGGCTTATCGGAAAAAGTTTCTCGATTGCCCTGGTTCTGCGGACCCCCCCTGCCTCTAGGCGGCGTCTACCATTATTGTTCCCCCCTCTGCCTCTGGAGGAACCGACTCTGTGCATCAGGCAAAGTCCCTTGAGATTGTTTGCGGAACCACATTTTCCCACTTTTCTGGCCTTTGGGGTAAGGCCTAGAAGGAGTTGAAAAACGGACTCCGACGGCAGAAAGAGTTTTGCCATCCGTCTCGCACCTCGTCAAGATTTCTTTCACTTGAGGACCAAAGAGATGATCCATCAAGCGGGAATTAGTGAAAGGCGTTTTAAAGGGTCCGCAAAATTGCATAGCCGCATCCAGGCATGCCGGCGTAAGGCGACACCTGTCCCTGCGGCTCTGCTCGCTCCATCAGCCGCGTATGAAAGGAGGCGCATGGAGGAGTTAGCTATAGAGTTTAGGGTAGCCAGCTGAGTGTTCATCTTGTCCTGAAAACCCGCAGCTGTAGGATCCTTCAACATCTCACTCGCTTCCTTGATCAAGTCTCTTTGAAGACGAGTGAAATGGCATAGGTAGTTCAGCGAACGCATAGCAAAGGTCGCTGATGAAAACATCCGCTTCCCGTACCTGTCCATAGATCTAGATTCCTTGTTAGGAGGATGGACAGGCACCGAAGGATCAGCTAGTTCCTTCTTAGTGGCAGCAGCTACCACCATAGCATCCACAGAAACCCCTTTGGTCAGAAATTGCTTATCTGCTGGTGCTGTTACAAACTTTGAAGGTCTCTTGGGGGTGGGGTCCACTGAGTCAGGAGCCGTCCAAGCCTTTTTTGCTACCACCTGCATGAGGGGGTCAAAGCGGGGCGACACCCAGGAGGTGGAAGGGCGAGAGCCAAACGCCTCAAGATACACAGATTCATCCTCCGAAGGGTTAAGGGCTGGCCAATTTCCCCTCTGTTTCAGGATCTCTAGAATGTCTGCAAAGGAGACATCTTCAGAAGGGGAACGGGGGGAACCCTAGGAATCCTCTAAATCTGTGTCAGAGGTGACAGACTCAGGTGAGTCTATGTGTTTCCTCTTACACTTTCTCTTCCTAGGGGGCCCCTGCCAATTCAGGAGAGGCCTCGGAAGAGGATGAGATCCCACAGGGGATTCTTGAGGAGCTGGCTCTCTGCGGTCTGGGATGAGGGAGTGAGTAGACATAACCTGAGGCACCGAAGAGGGAGGGGCGGACGGAGCCGACTGTGGAGTTGAACCAGGTTCCAACACACTCCGCATGACCTCGAACGCACCCCTGTCAGGCAGAGCCAGAGGTCCCCGCTCCAAAAAGCTGAGAACCTCCCTCGGCACCGACAGTGATGGCTCCGAGGTCGATGTCGGAGCCGAACTCACCAGCGCCGAAGCACCGAGAGGAGGCGGGGTCGGACAAGGGTCCAATGCCACTCACCCCCTCGGAGCCGACGAGGGAAGTCCGGCGCCGAGATTCTTCAAAGGAAGAAATCGGAGCCGACGACGGAACCGAAGACAATTGTATCGGTTCCGACGCTACCACAGTCTCGGTTCGACGCCCGGCTCCGAGCTCAAAGGAGTCGGAGGAGGAACATTTTGAGGGATAGGGTCAAGCATCGACTGATGAGTCGGGCTCTGTAGCATTTGGGCCAGTGCCTCGGACTTAAGAAGTCGACTCACTACCCTCTGAAGGTCATGATCCGAAAGCCTCGATAACCTAGAGGAGTGAGATCTATGGCTCCATTCAGACAGCAAGGGAGACGCTGGAGCCGAATGAACGGAGCCAAGGGACGGTGACCTAGACCTCTTTCTAGATGTCGGCTCCGATGGTCTGATCAGAGCCGACCCAGGAATTTCCAATACCTCGGCTCCAGCCGGAGCCGAGGGAACCACAGAAGCTGTAGTCCGAGACTCATCGGCTCCAGCCGGAGCCGATGTAGCAGTAGGTTTCGAAGCCTTAGGCCTCGACTCAGAAGCTGGAGTCGAGGACCTAGAAGCCTTAGAGGGTTTGCCTGAAGTAGCAGTAAGGGAACCCTCAGGCTTAAGCAAACCTCTTAAAATAAGTTTGTTTTTTCTTTCCTGCAGGACTCTAGGGCTGAAGCCATGGCATACAGCACAAGAGTCCTGCAGGTGTAAAGGTCCCAGGCAGTATACACAAGAAGTGTGACCGTCTGTCAGAGACATTTTCTGACAGCACGAGTCACACTTCTTGAAGCCTGAGACCTTTGACTCCTTAGACATTTTCAAAGAAAGTGTAACCACACACACACCCAAACACACCGATTACACTTTTCACAAGGTTAACTAAAAAAAGGAGATTAGATCTTTTTTAGATCCCTAACAAAAAACACATACACTCCACTAAGGGGATGGAAGGGCCCGAAGGCCTGAGGGAAGAACTTATAAGTTCTTGTGGAAAAAAGGGTGGATAAAAAGGAAGAAAAGGGTCAAAATCCACTAAGTTAAGGGAAATAACTATAAAAGACTAAATTAAGGGGGTTTAAATTCACTATAGATTAATCTATAATAACTGACCTGAAGCCGGTAGAAACCATACACCTCGATCGCTGTAGTGGCAAACGAGATCTGAGGTAATACCGCCTAGCATTGTGGGATATAAGGGGAGCCTCGAGCCGGTGGAACCAACTCTCGAGCTTTTAGAGTGGCCGAGTCGGTGCCGACCTCGGCCAATTTCCCCTCTGTTTCAGGATCTCTAGAATGTCTGCAAAGGAGACATCTTCAGAAGGGGAACGGGGGGAACCCTCGGAATCCTCTAAATCTGTGTCAGAGGTGACAGACTCAGGTGAGTCTATGTGTTTCCTCTTACACTTTCTCTTCCTAGGGGGCTCCCTTGCCAATTCAGGAGAGGCCTCGGAAGAGGATGAGATCCCCACAGGGGATTCTTGAGGAGCTGGCTCTCTGTGGTCTGGGATGAGGGAGTGAGTAGACATAACCTGAGGCACCGAAGAGGGAGGGGGCGGAGCCGACTGTGGAGTTGAACCAGGTTCCAACACACTCCGCATGACCTCGAACGCACCCCTGTCAGGCAGAGCCAGAGGTCCCCGCTCCAAAAAGCTGAGAACTCACCCCCTCCGACCTCGGCTCCGAACCCATCCAGCAAGAATGAAGGCGAGATGGACAACTTAACATCTATTTTTATTAAAACATAATTAAAATTGCACAATGTAATTTAAAATAACATGCACAGAACTTAATTAAAATTAATGAGAAACTGTCAACTGATCACTTGGTCTAGTCATTTAATGGTACTTACGTATTATTGCAACCAGATTTTGCGATATGGTGTACGTTGTTCACGTTTAATTAAATTTATGAAATGTACTGTACTGGGGTAGGGTGTACTGTGAAAAAGTGTGCTGGGATATTGGTGGTGCTTTTTTAAATAATGAGGACAAACAATTGCAGGATTTGTGGGTAGTGTGCTGTAAAGACGTTGAGCACTGGCTTCAATGATAGGAATGGTTGCATTTGTAAGTGTATTTGGCTGGAAAGGACTTTGGGAGTTATCTTGCAATGTTAGGTGCTTTTCAGAGATACCAATGTATTTTTCAGCTATACTTTCGTAGGTAAAGTTGTAAGGATTATTCTTGGATTACCTAAATGTTAACTATGAAAAGAGGAAAATGGAAACTTGTTAGTTATTGAGGTAAAGTAATGGTTAAACAGTATACAGTGAATGGGACACATGCAATGTAATGTAGGTAAATTCACAGTACTGCTTTGCTTCTGCAATGTATATTGTAATGTCATTGATTTTAATAGTTGTTACGGCTCTACAGATATGTATTGGGTATTGTCAAGCTGATAAGATGAGGATTCCTCAGTTGATGTTTTATTATGTTGACTGGTTTTTAGTGAAGACAGTTCTGAAGATGTGGATTGTTCAGTGGGTTTTGTAGTACTTTTTGGTTTTGAAAGCTGTGAAGAAGTTGGTTCATTAGTCGCTGTTATTCTGTTTTTTTGAGGAATAAAGTTGTTGACGACGGCTTTTAACAGTTCTTCAAAGCATTCTTTTGAATTTACCAGTTGTGTTTCGTGCTACATATATTCAACAAGATATGACTGTAGATGGTGACATGCAGTCCCCTCACTGTTTCTTGTTTCTCCACTTCAATGAGCCCCACATTCTTTCTGTATGTTGGGTATGCACTCCAGTATCCGGGTCAACAAAATTGTACTTGTGATTAACTTTAACATGGTTGGGGCCAGCTTCTTGTAGTTGTTTTGTTTGATATGCTTTCTAGGAGTCTTGAGTAAATAATGCTGCCTTCTTTGATGTATTCCCTTATTTTGTCAAACACTGTGGAGGCACTTCTATCTGACACTTGTACTACAAATGTTTCTTTCGTTTCCCTACAGATCCCTCCAAAAATCCACTGTTGAGGGAGGATACGACCACTGTTACTTTTCCGACGAGTGAATAAACTCTCATCAATTTCCACTACACGCCCTGGCCCTCCAATCTGTTTCTTCTCTTGTTTTTCCAACTCCAATGTACATACATCCCTTAAATAATTACTCCAATCGATAACAGTCTTGTCAGACATATCCAGTTCTTCATGACAGAAATTAATGCTTGTTAACTGCTTACATCAACAGTACATGAAATGAACAGCAGTTGTAAAAGATATTCTACTTCCTTCAAAAAACTTACCTTCCTGAACTCCGATATGCTGGCAGCATTTAGCAGAGTTGCATTTTCAAAATATTTGTTTTCCATAGTACAACTTAATTTCATGTCCTGAACTGCATTCCTTAAAACTGTCTATAATTCCATACTGTTGTAATAGTTGAATTGCCTCCTTAACTGTCTTTGGTAAATCCCACATTTTTACTGAAATAGAAGTTATGTTCTTACCATAACGTTCCATGTTAGTTGTCTTCTTCTCGCCTTCTTCTTGCTGGATGGGTTGAGACGACTCTAATGCTCGAGAGTTGGTTCCACCGCTCGAGGCTCCCATATCCCACAATGCTAGGCGATAGTTACCTCAGATCTCGTTTGTAAGCTAACCCCAGCTTATAACAGAAACAGTATAACTGTAAAAAACAGAATCCACCTCTAACAACAGGAAGAAGAAGGGTGACCTACATCCTGAAACAAGAAATATGCATAATAGCATATAGTTAAGAAAGAGGTGGTAGAAAGAGAGGTCACGATCACAACTCCTCTAGGTCTGTCCAGGCCAGGGAAGGAGGGTGGGGCAAGAAGAAGGAAGAAGACAACTAACATGGAACGTTATGGTAAGAACATAACTTCTATATGTTGTTGTCTATCTCGCCTTCATTCTTGCTGGATGGGACCGTCCCTAGCACCTTGTCCGGGGTGGCCTAACGGAAGACAGTTCTGAGAACAGTGCAACGAAAATTAGCTCTAAGCTTAGAAGCTAAATCCAACTTATAATGGGAAATAAAAGTGTGAGGAGTAGCCCAAGTAGCAGCTGCAAATGGTGTCAATAGGCAGTCTGTCTTGGAAGGCTAGAGAAGTAGCCAAAGCTCTGGTGGAATGGGCTTTAGGCTTATTAGGCAGTTTTGGTGTCTAATCTCATAAACAAGGGTAATCAGAGATGTTAGCCATCTGGATAAAGATACCTTTGAAACTGGAAGTCCCTTTCTGCTTTCCATAGGAGACAAACAGCTGATCAGATTTTCTGAATTGTTTAGTCCTGTCCAAGTAGTACCTTAATTGACGATGAACATCCAGACAGTGTAATTTTGTTCAGACCTATTTGAATACTCCGGGAAAAACAGGGAGGTCAATGCATTGGTTTAGATTTGATGTTGAAACCACCTTAGGCAAAAGGACGGGTTAGTTAGGAAACTCTGTCCTTATGGAACACAAGGTAAGGAGAACGACAACTGAGTGCTTGAAGTTCTGAAATTCTTCTAGCTGATGTGATAGCCACCAGAAAGAGAGTTTTCCATGATAATAACTTTAAGGAACATGAAGCTGCAGGTTCGAAAGGGAAAGAATCAAAGAAGCAAGAACTAAATTTAGGTCCCAAGGAGAAGGAGGATTTCTTACAGGAGGTCTGAGAAGAAAACTCCTTTCAAAAGGCTTTGCAGAGTTTGTGGGACATTAGGGCAGATTCAGAAATACCCACATGGAAATTAGAAATAGCTGCCAATTGAACCTTAAGAGTAGATGGAGATGAACCTGCATGGAAGAGTTCAGCAAGAAAATCGAGGACTAGTTGGATGGAAGCGGTGAAAGGATCTACGTCCTTTCCTTGTGCCCAATATGAAAATCGTTCCACTTACTCAAATAAATCTTTCGAGTGGAAGATTTATGGGAAGCTATCAAAATATCTCTAACAGAGTGAGATAATTGAGGAAGCCTGGCTACGGTTGGAAGTGGAGGAACCAAGCAGTGAGGTTCAGAGAGGGAGGGAGCGATGAAACTGACCCGACTGATGGATCAAAAGATCTGGAACTAGGTCCAGATTCCACGGTCGCTCCACAAGAAATCGATGCAGAAAGGGGAACCACACTTGTCGAGGCCAGTAAGGAGCAATGAGGATCAATGAGGCCTTCTGAGCGATAGCTTTCTGTACTACTTGAGAGATCAGTGGGAAAGGAGGAAATGCATACAGAAGTCCCGGGGCCAAACTTGGACTAGCGTCCCTGCTGGGTTGGCCTGGTAAGGGAATAGAGTGAAGAATTCTCTGCACTTGCTGTTTTGGGGAGTAGCAAAAGATCGCAGCAAGGCTGACCCCACTTGAGAAAAATCTCTCACTACAGAGTCTTTCAGAGACCACTGTGAGGCATGAGAATAGCTCTGCTCAACTTGTCCGCAATGTGATTGGACTTCCGGGATGTGCGTTGCTATCAAGCGCTGAGAAGAAATCGCCCATTGCCACAGTCTGAGTGCTTCTCGACACAGGGGTATGATCTGGTTCCGCCTTGTTTGTTGATGTACCACACTACAGACATATTGTCTGTCTGGATTGCAATCGTTCCCAAGGGAAGAGAGTGTTGAAGGGCTTGCAACGCTAAAAGCACTGCTCTCATCTCCAGAACATTTATGTGCAAGTGGCATTCGTTTGGTTGCCATGTGCCCTGGACTGTCCTGCCCTGATAATGCCCCCCACCCGATCAGGGAGGCATCCGTTGTCAGAGTAGCAACCGGAGGAGGTGGAACAAATGGTCTCCCCAACAGGAGCTGGGGAAGACATCCACCACATGAGATGCTTTTGCGCTTGATCATAATGGTGTGAGACATTGGAAGTTCCTGGTATGACCATTGAGAAAAGAGCATCCACTGAAGGATCCGCATGTGGTATCTGGCCAATGGAAGGAGGGTATGGCGCTGCCATGATTCCCAACACCTTTAGAACTAACCTGGCTTTGGCTCTGTTGTTGTTGAGAAGTAGTGATACCAATTTTGAATGTCTGATATCCTTTGGTTCGTTAGTGTTGCAGACATGTTTACAGTATCTAATTTGCCTATGTAGGTAATAGGGCGACAAAACAGACTTTTCGCAATTTATTGAGATACCCAGTCTTTGACAGCGAAAGTGTAATCTCTGGCCATCAGAAGGAGATGCTTGGTGGGAGCTGTGAGGAGCCAGTCGTCCAAATATGGAAACACCTGGAATCCTTGTCGTCTCAGGTGAGAAGCTACCACTGCCATGCATTTGGTAAACACCGGGGCAGTGGTGAGACCAAAGGGCAGGGCCCTGAATTGAAAATGACTGGTTCCCAGCCTGAAGCGGAGGAATCTTCTGGGCGTCTGTTCATTTTATGTGATAGCGTCCTGAAGGTCTATAGAGCTCATCCAGTTTCCTTTTGCCAAGAGGGGAAGAATGGATTGCAGCGTGACCATCCGAAATCTTGTTTTGTTATCTGATCAGTTCAATACAGAGAGATCCAAAGTTGGTCTCCAGTCCCCTGTTTTCTTTGGAACTAAAAGAACCTTGAGTAGATTCGGATCCTAGTTGGTCTGCTGGCACTGGCTGAATAGCTCTTTTGCAAGCAGTTTTGAAATTTCCAAAGCTGCAAGATCCCTTTGGGTGGAACATCTGGAAGGGATTTTTGACTGATTTGGAAAGCGAAGAAAGGGAATAGAATAACCTTAATGATGGACTGTACCCATTTGTCTTGTGTCAAGGATAGCCAGGCTTCTGGGTACAGTGACAATCTTCCCGACTGCCTCGAAGATGGGCAGTCGGGCCAGGGATGCTGAAAGGGCTTCGGAGAGCGTTTCTCGATTGCCCTGGTTCTGGACCCCTCTGCCTCTAGGGCGCGTCTACCATTGTTGTTCCCCCTCTGCCTCTGGCGGGAACCGACTCTGTCGTCAGGCGAAGTCCCTTGGGATTGTTTACGGAACCACATCTTTCCCCCTTCTGGCCTTTGGGGTAAGGCCTAGAAGGAGTAGAAAACGGACTCCGGCGGCAGAAAGGGTCTTGCCATCAGTCTCGCACCTAGTCAGGGTTTCTTTCACTTGTGGACCAAAAGAGATGATCCATCAAAAGGGGAGTTCGTGAAAGGCGTCTTGAAAGGTTCCAAAATTGCATAGCCGCATCCAGGCGTGCCAGGCTACCCTGTTCCTGCTGCTCTGCTCGCTCCATCGGCCGCATAAGAGAGGAGGCATGGAGGAGTTGGAAATAGAATTAGGATAGCCAGCTGCGTGTTCATTTTCTCTTGGAAACCCGCAGCTGTAGGGTCCTTCAGCATTTCACTCGCTTCTTTGATCAAGTCTCTTTGAAGGCGAGTGAAATGGCACAGGTAATTCAGCGAGCATAGTAAATGTCGCTGAGGAGAACATCCGCTTCCGTACCTATCCATGGACCTAGATTCCTTGTTAGGTGGATGGACAGGCACTGAAGGATCAGCCAGTTCCTTCTTTGTGGCGGCAGCAACCACCATAGCATCCACAGAGACTCCTTTTGATAAAAATTCCTTGTCTGATGGAGCTGTGATGAATTTGGAGGGTCTCCTGGGAGTGGGGTCCACTGAATCAGGAGCCGTCCATGCCTTTTGCAACCACCTGCATGAGGGGGTGAAGGGGGACACCCAGGAGGTGGAAGGGCGAGAGCCAAACGCCTCAAGATACACAGATTCGTCCTCCGAAGGGTTGAGGGCTGGCCAATTTCCCTCTGTTTAAGGATCTCCAGAATGTCTGCAAATGAGACATCTTCAGAAGGGGGGAACCCTCAGAATCATCCAGATCTGTGTCCGGCGTGATAGACTCAGGTGAGTCAATGTGCTTCCTCTTGCACTTCCTCTTCCGAGGGCACTTCTGCCAAATCAGGAGGCCTCGAAGAGGATGAAATCCCAAGGGAGCTCCTGAGGAGTTGGCTCTCTGCGGTCAGGGATGAGGGAGTGAGTCGACTTACCCTGAGGCAGCATAGAGGAGGGGCTGGCCGACTGTGGAGTAGAGCCAGGCTCTAACACACTCCACATGACCTCGAAGCACCCCTGTCAGGCAGAGCCAGAGGTCCCGCTCCGAGGAGCTAAGGACCCCTCGGCACCGACAGTGATGGCTCGAGGCCGATGTCGCACCGAGAGGGAGAGGGAGGTGGGACAAGGGTCGATGCCACTCAGCCGAGATTCCTCCATGGAAAAAAAGAGCGGGCGAAGACAATTGTCTCGGCTCCGAGGTTCTCGGTTCCGACCGACCCGGCTCCGAGCTCAAAGAGTCGAAGGAGGAAGAAGTTGATGGACGGGACAGGCACCGACTGATGAGTCGGGCTCTGAAGCATCTGGGCTAGTGCCTCAGACTTGAGTAGTCGACTCACCACCCTCTGAAGGTCATGATCGGACAACCTCGATGACCTAGAGGAATGAGACCTTTGGCTCCGTTCAGACAGCAGGGGAGATCCTGGAGCCGAATGAACGGAGCCAAGAGAAGGTGACCTAGACCTCTTTCTGGTTGCGGCTCCGAAGATCTTGTCGGAGCCGACACGGGTACCTCGATAACCTCGGCTCCGGCGGGAAGCCACAGAAACTGTGGACTGAGTCTTATCGGCCGGAGCCGATAAAGGCAAGGTTGAACAACCTGAGGTCTCGGCTCAGAAACCGGCCGAGACCTCGATGGGAGGCTTCCTGTTGAGACAGACAGGGAATCCTCAGGCTTCAACAAGCCTCTCAATATGAGCTTGTTTTTCTTTCCTGCAGGACCCTGGGGCTGAAGCCATGGCAGACAGCACAGGAGTCCTGCAGGTGCAAACCCAGACAATAGACACAAGAAGTGTGAGCGTCTGTCAGAGACATTTTCTGACAGCACGCATCACACTTCTTGAATCCGGAGACCTTTGCTTCTTTAGACATAGCCTAACTGGTGAACACAAACACACACTCAAACACACCAGTTATACCCTGTCAGAAAAAATTACTTTAGTAAAATTACTAAAAAATAAAGTACAATAAACAGTAGCTTAAACTACACAGACACTCCCTAGGGAAGGGAAGGCCCAAGGCCCAAGGGAAGAACTAAAGTTCTTTTAAGAAAAACGGAAAAATTAGGTGGGATAAAGTTCAATGAACTACACTAATTTGACAATAATTAAACTAAAAAAGGGGGAAACAGAGTAACTTTTAATAGAAAAAGCTTAAACTCACCAGGAACCGGTAGAACAACCAACCTCGAAGCTGTAGCGGCAAACGAGATCTGAGGTAACTATCGCCTAGCATTGTGGGATATAAGGGGAGCCTCGGGTGGAACCAACTCTCGAGCTTTAGAGTGGCATCCAGCAAGAATGAAGGCGAGATAGACAACTTAACATCTATAATTAAAGCACTTTCCAGTAACAAGGTAAATTACCATATGCCTTTCAAAACCTGTTCACTACAGCTTTGACAACATTTTATAGCATGAGAAAAGGAACGCCTATGCAGTAATATGGGAGATGCTTAGCTGACATGACCTGCTGGCGATAAAATGGGAAACCTATTTCAAACACTTATTTTCTCAATGGTTTCATTGCTAAACATTCTTAAACATTGAAAATATAATAGAAAACAAGTTATTTAGCTTTACAACCGTTTATGTTTTATTAATGTCAACAGCAGCAACCAGCATTACTGTGAAAATCTGGTTGCGATAATACGTAAGCACCCATTTAATTTCAGTAACCAAACAAATTCAGTGCAGTATAGTCTAGCAGTTTAGTGCACAATGATATTTCAATGATCTGCTATTCTACAGTCCCAAGTTTGATTCCCCTAATCTCCACTTGGAAACTGTGACTCTGAGCAAGTCACTTAACCAGAGAGAGCTCAAATCTTACTCCTAAAAACAGGCACATGTATTTAGTGACCTTACCCATTTAAATTAATTAAATAAAAATAGAAATCAAATAAAGAGTTGAAATGCTGAGTGCTGAATTATAACTACAGTAAGAAAAATAACTTAAGCAAATTTCAGCAAAGGGGATAAAACAATGGCAGCAGTATATTAAAGCTAATGCAAAAAGTTATAATTTCCACTTACAAATCTGTATTATATGATATTTCAAGGCAGTGAAACGACACTAATGCACCAAACAAAGGTCATCTAATCCCTGTAACCTAATGTCTCATCACACAAACACACAAACACATGTAGTCCTCACTTAACTCTGCAATTCAGAACACTCGAGTAGTAAACTCACAGTAAACTGATATCTGGTTAAACACTGGGTAATACATAACAAATAAATATACAAAGGACTCTCACTCTACATCCACTCATTCATGAATGCTTCATCTGGTCACAGATAAGGACACTGACATTTCAAATTCTCAACAGTATGACCATGTTAGTTGAAGTCAAAGTGAACTTTATTGACATTTAGACCAGACAAAAGTGTGACTGAACGAAATTGTGTTACTTCAAACTCAATGTGCATACAACATATACTGATATTAATACAACAATAACACATATACTAAAGCTAATCCAACAATAACAGACATTTATGCAGTGCAGTAACAAGTACAATGACATGCACCAAGACTATTCCACTTACATGTCTTCGTCAGTACCCAAAATATTGCACAGATAATATACTGCACAGATCAAATCAGGCAGATTTCAAATTGCATGGAATGCTAACTTGGCATATTGCACAGGATGTTCATAGTTGTTTACTAGGCTCACGACCATAGCCATGCATTCCAAATCTCTGACAAGTTCTGATACCCTTGATAAGTGTAAGCATGGGCCTGGGAGATGAACCCTTTACAGGTTACGTATGTCCATTAGAGACACAGGTGCCAAACCAGGGATGAATTTCTGGTTTCCCATCCAATTGTCCAAGTTGCACTTGAATTGGGTTAGGGAGGAACTCGGCTTCACATGGATGGGGAGCCTGTTCCATAGATGGGGTATCTCTGGGATACATACCTATCTCTCCAGCAGGTCCTATTTATATCACAGGCGAGGTTTAAGTCTTTAGAATGGATAATTCTGGTGCTGTTTGTTTTGTGGATATGCAAAAGGTCCATCAGAGTGGGGTCTGACAATATTCTATATGCCAGGCATAGATCTCCCCTCAAAAGCCTGCAGGAGACAGAATACAGGGATAGGGCCTTAAGGCGATCTGCATAGAACATATTACTTATGCCTTGTATTCTTTTAGTGGGGAATCTCTGTGGATGTTCCAATTATTGGATATGCTTGGTTAGGTACATACTAAAGGGGGCACTGTACTCAATGATAGGTCTGACAATGCCGAATACAGTGGAACAATGACTTCCTTGGACTTAGATGCCATACCTTTGTTTATAAGTTACACAACATAGAATGATTTCCTCACCACTGTAGACATGTGATGTGTGTGTCCCAAGTCCCTGACTACTGGGTCACCTCAAAGGGGTGTGTTGTCAATATGATAGTTACTAGAGATGGATGACTTCCCAAAGGATACTATTATGCATTTCTTGGCATTTAGTTTTAGTCCATGGCTCTGACTTGGCATTGTCAATGTTGCACATAAGGTAAGAGACTGTACTTTCATAGAGTTATTGCATATGTCTGTGAATTACTTTGTTTTAGTTGAAACACTGACAGGTGCTCTTTTAGTTATCAGGTAGCATTTCTACTCTTTGCAGGAATTTCTGCATCTTAATTAAATTGTCACACAAACTATAATAACGTCACAAATGACAGCAGAGCTCAGGCATGACCAACAGGGCAATATTTACTGCCTTTGTATTTCCTGTCTACATCACACACAAAAATGAGTTAGCAGGGCAAATGCATATGCAACAATTTAGAATTACGAACTCCAGAGGCACAGAAATCATAAGCCAACAAAGACCTACTGACCCTTTCATTCTGCTGCTTTCTTTAATCTGAGCTTTTTTGGCATATGAAAATAAAATAGTTCTAAAGTGTAATCCCTACAGTGACCAAAAGCAGCTCAGTATTACATACATGCATTACTCCTGTGAGAAACAACATTCACTGGTCACCAAGAAATCAAAGACATTCTTCAAATGTTTAGTCCTTCCTTCATCATCTTGTTGCTAATTATCTGTGTTTGATTATAAACATGTGTAGCCATTGTTACAAAAGACCAATGTTGCTGCTATTCTATGACATAATAACAAAATTAAATTACTAATTTATACCTGAGAGATCCTTCATTGCTACAAAACTCCCAGCTTTCTTTTGGGTCTTTTCACCCACAGCGAGTAGACCTAAATATAAAACACATTATCAACAAATAGTAAGTTTTTAGCAGCAAGTAAATGTACAGTAATATCAAATAGCATATGTATGTATTTATTTAATTCATTCATTAATTTCTTTCTATCTATCCATCCTTTGTTGACCATGTTAGTCAGATGGAACCTCAGTTTTATGTCTCAGCCAAAGGATGACACAATCAGGGGTACAGCATCCCATTAATGATGCATTACAATGTCAGTAATCCAATCACTTGGGGTGGGAAAAGAACCCACAGCCTTTTAGTCTTCCAATATAAACAACAAGTATGCTATCTCTTGTGCCACTGAAACTGCAACATCTGCAATAATAATACAAAAGGCATAATGTGGATTACAGTTATATGTCTAGTTAACAAATATAACAAGTTTGCCATAATACTTCCAAAATATATTCACAACAGTTGGTGACATGGATGGAGGCTTGTAACTACAAAGGAATACAAAAACATTAAGACTTTCTGCAAAGGGTGAGGTACGCAGACTTTGGTGTGTGTGTGTGTGTGTGTGTGTGTGTGTGTGTGTGTGTGTGTGTGTGTGTGTGTGTGAATCTGGGCGACTCATTGATATCTCTTTCCCCCCTTCTAGCACTGTTTAAATATATGACCTCTGTATCAGTGTTAGACAGCTTACTGTTGGAGGGCTTAACTTCTCTTTTACCAAACGTTTTGAATTCATTGATTAATTGTAAAAGTATATTTAGGTGAGGAACTCAGCACAAGAAAAAATCTCTAAATCATTTACATTCCTACTACTGTACAATCTAAGTACTAACTTATCAGTCATCCATCCTGCTGGACAGAGTTTAAAGCATTCAGTGACTTCATTCCCTTCTGTTGAAATGCTGCTTTCCTAACAGTTGAAAGCACAAGCAGCTTAGATTTAAAAAATAACACAGACCAAACAAGTTATCTGTTATAAACAACAAAAATTATGTGAAACTGTAGCTACACACTAACACTATTAACTAAAACATACAGGAAAATTCATAACATACGATTAGAAAAACTGATAAATAAGTGCAGCTATAACAGCAAAGTATATATACATTCTGACCAATAGTTAACTACAGATGGAAAAAAGAAGCAACAAATCTTCTAACATACTTCATAAAAACTAAGAAATGTGTATTATAAAAAAATTGTATTATCATAAAAAGGGAGACTATATGGGACTTTCACAGTAGTAGTATTTGTATGACTATAGGATTGACGGTTATAGTAAGAACTTCACACAATTGTATTAGTCTCAACTACAAATGCCTGCCTGACATAATATATTTGTGAAGAGAACGAAGTCCAAGCCGAAAAATGGATTTTATTGCAAAAACAAACACAAAAACAGTGATTGACCTAGGTTTCGTCCGATCTTAAGGACTTCTTCAGAATAATAGTGCCTGCAAGAAGCCACATTTTATATCTAAGGACTCACACACTTAACAATTAATCAAAGAAAATTAATCAACAATCAATTAAATGTTGCAATAAAAACTTAAAGGAATACTAGTAAAAACATTAAATATAAAGAAAAAATGTGAAGAAAAAATTAATAAAAATAATAAAAAGCAAGTATAAAAAACATATGAATATGTAACAAACAATTAATATGTGCTTCAATAAATAATAAGCAGAAAATATATGTACAAATAAATAAAATATATAGTAATATTTATTCAAGCTTTGCCCGTAGTAGGTTTAAGCTTGAGCAAGGGCTTAATTGGACAAAAATCATTGAGACCAGGGTAGTTTTGTGCATCCAATCTTAGTTGCCATTTAAGTTCACATAAATCCAAATGTACATCCAAAATCCTACTCTGTTGATCACACTTAATCTGTTGCAATATACAAAATTTAAAGACATGTCCAATACCAATTGGGCGGCACAGTGGTGCAGTGGTTAACATTGTCGCCTCACAGCAAGAGGTTCTCCGAGGTTCTCGGTTCTGGGCTAGCTCTGTGTGTGGCATGTGCATGTTCTGTTCTCATGTTCTCCTGTTCCTCCGGTTCCTCGGGTCCCCCGACCCAAATTCCTGCATCTCTCCATTGCTCCCGGGCCTCCGCTGAAAACAGGCTCTGTGGAACCTAGTCGGACATTCCCGGTCAACAAATGTTAAATAAATAAATAAATAAAAAAAAATATGACTAGCAATATGTCTAGCTAAAGCGTTAGTGGGCTTAAGATGCTTAATATCTAAAAGGTGTTCCCTAACCCTCTCTCTAAAAAGCCTACAAGTTTTTCCTACATAAAAAGCCGGACAATCTTGGCATTTAGCCAGGTAAACAACATTCTTGGTATAACAATCAAAATGTCCCATAATTGGTATAAAATACTTGTTAACCATAAACTTGCTACCTGTTGGTAATATATGGTGACATGTGGAACACCTCCCACATTTAAAATTGCCAAGAATCCTACTATTTAATGGGCCTTTGGGAAGGGAACATCTTTCAAAAATGTCTTTAAATGATAAATCTTTCCTATATATGAATGTGGGCATATTTCCAATTTTTGGTCCTACATGTTTATCCAATTGTAAGATGCCCCAGTTCTTACTGACCATCCGTGTGATCCAATCAGAATCCCCATTAAAAGTGGAAATGAACATTAGTGGAGAATTCCCCAGGTGGTGTGTTGTGGTGGGAACTGCAATAGAATTGATGGTATTATCAAAATGGAGGATAGGCTTGTAAAAACAAGTATCTCTTTTGTTTTTAATCTCATTAAACAACTCTGTGCATAAATTCTTGGGGTAACCTCTGTTCAAAAATAAGGTAATCATAAAATTTAATTTGTCCACAAAATCTTTTTCATCACTAACCATCCTAGCTGCTCTTACCATTTGACCTTTTACAATGGCTCTTTTCTGATGGTTAGGATGCCAACTATTATACTGGAGATAAGAGTTTGAAAAAGTTGATTTTCTATAAATGTTGGATTTAACTGTACCATGTATCTTATCAAAAGTTAACCTAACATCCAAATATGTGATGGTATCATTATTATATTCATGTGTAAACTTTAGAAACCATACTGTACTATTAATGTATTCAATAAAAGCATCCAGGATGGCCAACTCACCCTCCCAAATTTCTTTGTTTTTTCGTTTCCTGGTTGGTTTTGACATAATATATTTATCATATATGAACAGAATATGAAGCAGTTTAATAAATCAGCACTAATAAGGAGAGATGCCACTAAGGAAGCAAACCATGCACTACAAATGGGGTAAAACATGCCCAGCACTGGGGTGACAATCCAATCCGAAAAGCCTTGTGAGTAAATAAGTCTATGACACAACTTCACATAGCTCCATTATGCTTTGTTAAATGCTTCAACTGGATGCACAACAAAAAAAATGCTTTTTGCAAGGGAAAGCAACTCCTCTCCCTTTCACTCCCATGTGTGAGACTTTGACCCCCACACACTTTATTTAAATACATTAACTATATAGCCAAACAACCTCAGAGAAAAGTGAAAAACCCAAAAACTTGGTAGCATTGTCGCCTCGTAGCAAGACGTCCCGTTCGATTCTCAGCAAGAGCGTCTTCTGTCTGGAGGCATACGTGAATGGGGCGTGCCTTCATTGAAGGTTGTGCGTCAGGGCTGGTAACCCGGTACGTAAAAATCCACTACCAATAATTAGCGGACCAGAGTTCCACTGTGGCGACCCATAACCGGTAAAGCTGAAAGACACAAACAAACAAATGCCGGCAGTGATTTTGAATGGATAACAGGACATGACTTGCAGCCTTGTTCAGTCAGCCACAAAAAGGACAGTGGTTTCATGCATATCCTCATATGACACAACTCTAAAGGAGGCATCCACAGATGCCACTGCAATGTAAAGCGGGCCTAATTGCTCCCCTGTTTTGTTACACTTCTCATAGCAAGGGCAATCCATTTTCTCCTTTAGAAAGTGTTTGCTTTAAGAGCAGTCACTACCTTTTCTCCCTTCCATAAATCAGGAAAAGACTAGACCTGATGTTCTCAGTACTTTTTATACAACACCTACACTATCTGTGGGCATACGAAGTACAGAAATGTATCTTTCCCTATTTTTCTGTTCTGGAAAGAATATTAGTAGTTAAAAAACTTGGTTCAGAAAGAAAATATAAATGTTTTTGGCAGTAGAAAATAATTTGTTTTCACAGAAGCCCTATTCTTAAGAAAATTGATATGGAATTCCTTACACAGAGCCTGTAATTATGAAATCCATCTGAGAGTGAAATTCACCAGAAATAAAACCTTCTAAAAAGACACATCAAATCTACAAAACATGCAAGTTCAATGTGTGTAACGGCGTCTCAGGATGTAATTCTAATTCTAAAGGCAAAACAAATCTATTTTTAGGAAATATAAGACACACAATACCTTTATTTAAAAGTCCAACCACAATGCATTTGCACAACAACAAATGCTGACTGCAGAACTATGTTTTCAAACATTTAAATATTTCAATGAGTTAAAATTAATCATAAATACAAATGGCACAGAAATAATTCATTAAGCAGAAAAGAAATCTGGAGGAGTTTTACAGATGGCCAAGTCAAAAAAATTAAAGCGGAGTTTAGTGACTAAACATTTTTATATACTGACATAAAAGGAAAAACCAACATGAAATATGTATTTCCTTATTATCAACTTACATTACCGACTGCATTTGCTTTCATATCTGAAATGGAGTGCATAACGCATGGGAAAATCTGAAAATAAATTACAATTTGCAGGTGGAACTGTTAAAAGTTAGGATGCAGACTGGGATTCATAAATAAGTGCTGAGCCCTTGCCCACTGACAACTATTAGCAGTTCACAAGACAACATGTCTTTGATTCTGTGTAGCCTTTGCAATGCTGCTAATTAGAGCTTTGCTGTGTGCTACTCATCTACGAATCCCAGTCTTTACTTTTCCATTATTCTTTCACTATAAGACTGTCCACAGTTTTTTTTTTTTTTTTACTTTGCAGATTGAATAGGTAACATTCTTTCACAGATACAGATTTTCCCATATTTTTTCTATATTATTTTACATGCATTAATACGTAGACAACCGTTTTTTTATAAGATATTCTTGAAATTATCTCTGGCTGCAGACGTTAGATTTACATGAGTTGCTCCAATACAAAAGCAACATACATTACTAGGAACACACACACACACGTAAATTGGCCTGTTGTGCTAAATGTTCAGCCAACAAGATAGTTTAAAGGGGGAATTTTACGATCTTAAAGAAAACCCCCAACTTGGAACTCAAAAAAATGTTTTCTCAATGTACCTTTCTTTTTCTAAGGAATTTTAATGTATTAAGAAACTCTAGGTGTGTCTTATAAAGTTTTAATATGTTTTTCACAACTGGATGACATTAGGGCCTGACATATTAATGTGACCTTGTTTTAGTGTGTTATCATCTCCTTTCCAGACTCCATTTATCCCCCTTTATGTTAGTCATGCTAGCTAGACATAAAGAGATAGTGATGTTTTCCTGTCACATTGAGATACAATAGTAGCAGTTTGAGTCACAGGTATCTTACACACCTTCATTAGCAGGAGTCTTTCTATTTTATCCTGGAATGACCATCATATTCATTTCTCTCAGACCCTATTACAAGCCAGTCAGAGGAATTTTACAACCAAGCCAAAGAAAGTAGCTAAATTTCAGGCTTCTGTATGGATTGTCATTTTGTAGTTTTTTATTATGAGCATTAACAGACGCTCCACCACATCCTTGATGAGGCATTAAAGCTGGCATTGCAATCCAATAGCTGTTAATCAACACTTCAAAGAACCTGTTTTGCTATTCAGTAGTGTTTTTTTAATCAAATGCTGATATCAACAGGACTAACTGTCTGTCTAAGATTATGGACAGTACCTGACAAGGTAAAAAAGAATGTCACCATAACGTATCTGTTGTCCACAGATGGGAGGAAAATTGAGGAAGAAAGAAAATGGACAACACAGATGGGATGTTATGCTAAGTACATAACTTTTTTATCTGATGTTGTCATTTTCATTTGTTCCGCAACCAATGGGACAGAGTCCCCAGCTCAGCTACAGTAACCTTGGGTGGCCCTCATGAAAGGATGTTCCAGAGCACTGCGGAACCAAAGGCAGCTCTATTCCTGGAAATTATATCCAATTTGTAATTCGCAATAAAGGTATGAGTATTTGACCAAGGGGCAGCTGCACAAATATCATCAATAGAGGCTCTTGACCAAAAAGCTGTTGAAGTAGACACTGACCTGGTTGAATGTGCCTTCAATTGTTTAGGTAATGCAACACCTTTCAAACAGTAGACATGGGAAATGCAATCTGTTATCCATTTCAGGGTAGTCTTAGAAACTGGTCTTCCCATTCTTATTTTAGAAAAGGAAACAAACAGTTGTTCAGATTTTCTGAATATTTTTGTTCTGTCCAGGTAAAAATGCAACTGTACATTGAGAAGATGAAGGGTGTATTCTCCTTTACCTTTAAATTTACGGAAGAAAACTGCTAAATTGATGACCTGATTGATATTACTTTCAGAGGAAACTTTTGATAAAAAGGAAGGATTAGTGCGTAAAGTAACTCTATCTTTGTGAAAAATCAAATAAGGTGGTTTGGAAGACGGTGCTTGAAGTTCCGATACTCATATTGCAGAGGTTATAGCTACCAAAAACATAGTTTTCCAAGAAAGAAACTTCAGATCCACCTTGGCTAATGGTTAAAAAGGGGAGTGTACTAAGGCTTGTAAAACCATGACAAGGTTCCAAGGTGGAATGGGGTCCTTTACTAGAGGCTTAAGTAAGAAAGTACCCCATAAGGAATGATTTACACAATTTAGATGATGCTAAAGAGGAAGCATTATTATCCCCTATATGATAGTTTGAGATGGCTGCCAATTGAACTTTAACAATGGAGAAACTTGCTCCGTCCTGGAAAATTCAAGCAAGAAAGTCCAGGACTGCTGGGATTGGAGCAGTGAAGGGATCTAATTGTTTCTGCTGAGCCCAAATAGTAAATCTTCTCCATTTACACTTGAAGACTTTTCTAGTAGAAGCTTTATGGAAAGATACCAACATTTTTCTAACTGGGGAGGAAAGCTTGGAATGTCTAACCAACATCAGAACTGGAGAAACTGTGTGGTCAGTTTAAGGCCTACAACATCTCAGTGTATTTGTCCTGATGGATGAGACAGGAAGTCTGCACTGGGATCCAGCATCCAAGAAGGACGTATTAAGTGTGACCAAAGGAAGGGAAACCATACCTGTCAAGGCCAAAGGGGAGCAATGAGATCACTCTGCTCTTCAACCGTAGTGCTTTCTGAAGAAATATGGGGATAAGTGGCAGGGGAGGATAAGCGTAAAGGAGACCGGAGGGCAAACATAAGCATCTCTCGGTGACTGTCTCTGAGGAGAGATCAGGGCAAAGATCCTGCTGAATTTGTTGTTGAACAGGGATGCTAAAAGGTCACAGTGAGGTTGATCCCACTTGTGGAAGATCATGTTTGCCACTAATTGTTTGAGAGACCACTCATAAGACATGAGGATGGCCCTGCTGAGCCTGTCTTCTAGAATTTTGGACTTCCCTGATATGTCTGTTGCTACAAGGAAGCTGTTGGAAGAGATCACCCACTGCCAAACCCTCACTGCTTCTCGACAAAGGGGGAAAGATCTGGTTGCCCCCTGTTTGTTAATGTACCAGGCTACTGACATGTTGTCCATTTCTACTGTAATAGTCCCTAGAGGGACAACACTCTGAAAGGCCTGCAATGCTAGCAGCAACGCTCTAATTTCTAGGACACTAATATGCAGATTGTCTCTTGTACTGACTACGTGCCTTGAATACTGTTCTAAGAAATGCTCCCCAAACCCAACTTGGAGTTGTCCATAGTTAACATGGCACTGGGAGAGGAAGGATAAATGGGCATCCTCTCTCAATCTTCTTGGAATGGACCGACCAAAGGAGAGAATTTCTGCATGCTTGGGATAATTTTATGGGTGCCTCAAGAAACAGTGATGAAAGGATCATTGCACTGCAAGAGTCCATTGCAGAATTCTCATGTGTAAGCGGGGTATGGGAATCAAAGTTATAGTGGCAGCCATAGAACCTAATGCTTTGAGGATCAATCTTGATGGGGCATTGAAATGGAAAGAACTTGCCTGATGTGTATTCTCAGTGTAAGAATTCTGTTCTGAGACAGAAAAGCTAAACAACTGACTGCATCCAAGCGAGCACCTATGACATCTATTACTTGGACTAGCTGCAGATGAGATATGTCCATATTGATGGTGATTCCCAGCAAAAGTGCTAGGTGGAGTAGATAATCTCTGGCTTTTATTAGTAGATGCCTGGTTGGTGTGGTCAGCACCCTGTTGCTAAATAGGGAAACACTCTGAATCAAAGCAGCGTCAGGTGATCTGCAACCACTGCCATGCATTTGGTGACTACCCTGGGGGCTGTGGTGAGACCAAAGGGCAGGGCTCTGAACTGGTAATGACTGGCTCCCAGATGGAAGCATAGATAACTTCATGAGCATCTGTTTACTTTGATGTGATAGTACACATCTTAAACATTGATTCAGCACATCTAGTCATCCTTCTGAAGAAGAGGTAGAATAGACTTGACTGTGACCATCCAGAATTTGGAGTTCTTTATGAACTGGTTCAGATATACTATGTCCAAAATTGGCCTCAGGTCCCCTGTCTTTTTTGGCACTAAAAAGAACCTTGAGTAAATTCCAGATCGTGTTTGGTCTGGTGGAACCTTCTGGATGTCTCTTTTGACTAGCAACTTTGCAATTTTTTGAGCTACTAGCTCCCTCTGATTTGGTGAAACATTGGGAAGAACTTTTTAAAATTTCACTGGAAGTTGTAAAAAGAGAGTGAAGTATCCTCTGGATATAATCCTTTGCATCCAAAAGTTGTTTGTGATGGCTAGCCAGGCATCTTGGTGCAAGGATAACCACCTCCTGACTGCCTCTAGAGAGGGGAAGTAGGGCAACCTTTCAGGAACACTGGAAGGACCTGTCAGACAAAAACAAACTCAAGGTCCTTGATTCTGTGGATTCAGCAAAAATTCACATAGATACTTAAGTAAGTTATTTATATAAAGATGCATTCAATACTAATCAATTAATTCTTTTATAAAAAGATACAACAATAAAGATACATAGAGATTTTTATAAAAAAAGACATATAGAGATATATATAAATTTATACATAAAGTATTTTGATATTTTGTTGTTGACATAGGGATATTCATTTAATAGAAAATAAGTTACATTACATGTGTATTTTTAAAAAAGAATTTTGAATGAGATTCATTTTTTATCCATTTCCTGTGGGAACTGTATTTAAACAACAGTTTTTTTACATTCATTGTTTCTGAGGAAGTTCACGTAAATAAAAGTGGATGAAAGCGCTTAAAAGTTATTTTGGAGAGTGAGAGTTTTTTCTGGAGCTACTCAAGATTATTTACCTGTTTTTTGGAGTTTTAATATTTCATTGGAACGTTACTTTGGTTTGTCTTGTTTAGTTTGTGTACCCAGACTTGTAATTGCGTATGGCTTCAGAGGACTCCACTCAAGAGACACTCTTGAATCTATCAATTCATTCGATATTGGACCTAGAAGCTGTAGATTCAAAATCTATGGGATCGCAACAATTGTTAACGGAGATGGTCAGTAAAATAGTAAAAAGAAGTGTTGCAGAGTCGGACACCTCCAAATTACAACGAAAATGAGAAGGTCCCTTTAAATCTGAGAGGGGAAACAGCCTTACGTGAGGAGACCGACGTCGGAGCCAGTGAGGAAAGTCAGAGCCGTAATGGTGGACTAAAACGACAGCAGTTACCTTCGGAAGGTAACATTTGGAACTATCTAAATAAAGACATGGCTAATCCATTTGCAGACATCGGAGAGGTGTCCGTCAGCGATACAGTAAGTGTAACAAATGATGATAAAGTAATTTGTAAAAAGAGCATATTTGATTTGGAGAAGTTGATTTTTAAACATGTAACGCTCACTTTAGAGATACAATATCTAAAGGAGTGCGTTAACAGGAAAATAGTGCCTAGGGGCTTGAGGACAGCAAAGTTTCCAAATTGCGTGTCCCCTGGAGATACGCTAACCAAGGAACTTATAAATTTGTACAATGACACAGGCATCAAAATGATGAACATGTTGATAGAGCACTACAGTAACAAACTAAATGCTTTAAATGATAAAATAAGATCTCTGGATGAGCATTTACATATGTATGCAAGCTTTAGTACTTTTGCTGATTTATATAATGGTATAGAAATAAAAGCTGACAGACAAAGAGCTACAATTATTGCTAGGAAGCAATCAAAATTAAGGAGAGACATATTTTCTTATACCAATAATGAGGCATATATCATCCAAGCTGATTCCACAATATCAGCGAAATTACCACAGAGAACTGAATTTCAAAATGATACACAAACTAATTTTGAGACTGTCATTGATACAAACAATGGAATAGTGTCCAGGGGCGAAAACAATGGAGGAGAGAGATTACAGGAAGATTTTCCAGCTTTGCCAACTACTAGTAACGCTACTACAAGCAATAATAATACTAACATGAACTATGCTGAAAAGGTGGTTACACTTTCAGAAGCCAATAGTACCCCTTTTCAGAGGGTGCAGGACTAGAACAAAAGGTCTATGAAATGGCACAACTCTACCCAATTTCGGGGGAAGGGCAGAGGAAGGAACAAACGGAGATGGTGATGGCATCTCCAGAAGTTATTTGTGACTCTTTTGAAGTTGGAATAGTTAATTTATCTGATTTACATATAAGTCCTGTGGTTGAATGTGTTTTAAAGAAGGGATTCACCTTTATTCCTACAAACAAAATGAACTTAGGCAAACTTCTCATAGACTTTAGACTTTTTTTGAGAAAATTTAATTCAAATTACATTATGGAAGATTTAGGTTCTTCTAAGCAGTCTAATAGAATCACTATTAGTAACCCTAGTACTTATAACCCTCCTCTTACTAACAGTTTACTTGTATTCCAGAAATTGTGTGAAAAAGATTTCAGGAACATTAATATTTCATATGACACAAATAATTTAACTGATGAAGAACTGTCGGCTTTAAAATCATTGGTGACAAACAATAATATTAGAATTATGAAGGCCGACAAAGGAGGGAAAGTAGTGATAATGAATGACAGGGATTATATAACATCTATAGAGGAGTTGTTACAAGATAAAAAAAACATATAAGAAGGTCAATTATGAGTCAGTAACTAAGAAGTTTAAGGCCTTGGATTCAATTTTGTTTGACATGTACTGTCAGGGTGAAATAAGTGGATTGGACTATGAATTTTTATGTAAAGAACACCCTAGACTATCTATATTTTTCGGTATTCCAAAAATACAGAATAATGAAGTCAGACCACCATTTAGACCTATTATTTCCGCAAAACAATCCAAAACGGAAAATATTTCTATTTGGCTGGACAATATATTGAACCCTATAGTCCAGAGGTCTGAATTTTTCATCAAAGATTCATGGAACCTTTTAGAAATATTAAGGGATATTAAAATTGGTGACGAAGATTTATTCTTTGGTAGTTTAGATGTGAAAAATCTATACACAAGTATTGATCAGGAAATGGGTACTGATTTTATGAGAGAATATCTAAACAAATACACCGACTTTTCAGGAACCAAAGTAAATTCACTTTGTACTCTAATGGAGCTAGTTTTGGACAACAACTTATTTAAATTCAACGATAATATATACAAACAAGAGTTGGGAGTAGCCATGGGGTCAAGAGTAGCTCCTTCCTTTGCAAACATTGTAATGGCGAATTGGGAAACTAAATTTCTGAAGACGCAAACACTATTCAATAAAGTCTCTATGTATCGTAGATACATAGATGATTTACTATTTTTATGGAAGGGAGAACAGAAGGAATTTATGGAATTGGTACAACATTTGAACCAGACCACTAACTTTTTGTTTTTCAAAGTAGGTGATTTTGGTAAAACCATTACTTTTCTGGATCTGACCCTTAGTATAGACAATGATTTAAAAACTTTTAGTAGCAAAATTTACAGAAAACCATATTTTGCTAACAGCTATTTACACAAAGACAGCTTGCACCCGGTACATATGAAAAGAGGTGTTATTAAGGGTCAGATAATCAGACTTAGTAGACTGACATCTGATGAAAGTACATTTCAGAGAGAATTGTCCCTTTTAAGATGTCTCTTTATGAAAAGGGGATATGCGAAGAAGTTTATAGAAAAAATAGAACATGAAGTGGTACCTCTTAGAAAGGGAGTGGCTAAACCCATCTTGCATTCTGAAGAAATGTTAGTAGGTGAACCTGTAATATGTATAGATGGTACTACTAAGGATAAACAGGCCAATGATTTTCTGACAGCTTTTCCATTGCCAATAGTAAATGAGATGTGGAACATCAAATCGATCATAGAGAACAATTGGAAAGTTATCATGGGTAACAGGGATTTAGTTTCCATAATAGGACATAAACCCAAATTTACATACAAAAAAGTAACAGATTTAAAACAGCTGTTAGAATCAGGTAAAAGTGACAACAGAAATTCAGAAAGGAGTTGCACCAACAAGAAGGGTACCTTCAGTTGTACCAACTGTAAACAATGTAGGTACATGAGTAATTCTTCTTTTGTAACAGTGGAGCATTTAAACCACACATTTTGGGCCAAGGAATACTACAACAATAACAGCGAGTTAGTAGTTTACTTGGCAACCTGTGTCACATGCAAGAATTATTACATTGGGAAAACCAAGAGAGTTTTTAAGCGTAGAGTATACGAACACATTCTGGCCATGAAAAAGAAAGATAAAAACAATGCATTGGCCAGGCATGCGGTTATATGTAAAGATTTTAAGAAGTTTGAATTTTTTATTTTGGACAAGGTTAGGAAAGAAATATTTTCGGGGGATCTGAACAACATCTTGGAATGTAGGGAATCCTTTTGGCAGTTGGTGTTTGGAGCTGACCAAACACCAGGGCTAAATGAGGTTATTAATTTAAAATGTTTTTTAATATATAGATAGTTGTTACACATATTTATAACTTTAGTGTTAATCAGCAAAAATTCATATAGATACTTAAGTAAGTTATTTATATATATATGTATATAATACTAATCAATTAATTTTTTATAAAAAGATATATAAAAAAGATATAGAGATTTTTAAAAAAGACATATAGAGATATATATAAATGTATACATAAAGTATTTTGATATTTTGTTGTTGACATAGGGACATTCATTTAATAGAAAATAAGTTATATAACATGTGTATTTAAAAAATTTTGAACGAGATTCATTTTTTATCAAATGACATCATTTCCTGTGGGAACTGTATTTAAACAACAGTTTTTTTACATTCATTGTTTCTGAGGAAGTTCACGTAAATAAAAGTGGATGAAAGCGCTAAAAAGTTATTTTGGAGAGTGAGAGTTTTTTCTGGAGCTACTCAAGATTATTTGCCTGGTTTTTGGAGTTTTAGTTATCCTTTTTAATCCATACTCTTAAATACGTAACTTTGTCATCTCTACATATATACAGGTATTGCTGGAATACATAGTTTACAGCTGTAGCCTTTGTTTTTATCTTCAATATTATATCCCAAAAAGACTTGAAACTGTCTTAAAATGTTCTACAACCCTGATGTCCTCTTCTAGTTTTATTAGGCACAAAATAATATATTCTGCAAAAAAGCCAATGTTTCTTGATTACCAATTACATCCTTGAGTTTCTGAGTCCCTTATTTTCTTTGATAATGGCTCTAAATATAAAACAAATAACAAACAGGAAAGATAACCCTCCTGCCTGGTTCCTCTCTTTAGACACAAATTGCCAGAAAAGAACCATCCCACTTTAATTTTTGTCTCGGATCCATCATATATCCTTCCTAATTAACTTTATCAGTGTATCAGGGAATGCAAATGCTTCTACTATCCTGCTCATAAAATCCCAGCATACTCCGTCAATTGCTTTCTCTATATCAAGACCCACCAACAACAGTGGCACTTCCTTAAACTCTGCTTCCCTCTTGATCATCATAGTTTTTTTAATTTTATCAAATGTTTGCCTCCCCTCCACAAAAACCCACTTCTATCAATTTTGTCAACACCTGTTCCATTATTTTAGCTGTTACGAACACTTAATATGGAAATGTACCTATATGAAGCTAGGTCTGATGGGTCTTTATCATCTTCAGGTGTTACAGCCACCACAGCTTTCTTCCAAGATGCTGGTGCTTCCCCTCTTTTTTAAAATATGGCTAAACAAAATCTTACAGATCTTAATCACATTCTTTCTTCCTAGCTTCCAAACTTCCATAGGAATACCATCTATTCTTGGAGACTTGCCTGCAGATTGATTACACATCACCATTTTTATCTCATCTTCTCCAATCTTAACTGTTAGTTTTTGAGCTTCATATACCTCTAACCTTGGCATACTTGAATCTTCCATAAATATTTCTATTTCTGCTCTTTCTTGATTTCCACATTTCTCTGCTTTATACAAATTTTTACATTTCTGAATTATTTATAATACCTCTACAGGATCCCATTATTTTTTCTTGTTACAGGCTCCTTAAGTTTGTAAACAACCGTTTCCATGTTATGTTGCCTAAGTGCTAAAAGTTTTTGTGCTGTGGCATTATCAAAAAATCATTGCTTAACAACAATCTTTCTAAACTCGTGTATTTTTCAGACATTCCCTTTTCTCTTTAGCACTCTACAATTACACCACTTCTTGTTCTGTGAGAGTCTCCTTATTCTGCAATACTTTAACCTGTGGTAGACTCTAAATAATTCTTGTTACTTCTTAACTAAATCACGTTTTCTTTTATTTCTACCATATTCTTAAACTCCACATTTATTTTATACCACTCCCTAGCTATAACTTCTGAAGAAATTTCTGTCTTCCCTAATAATTCCTGAATAATGTCCACTACTGTTAGAAAAATATTTAATAACATATGTGTGTAATGCTTATTTTAAATAAGGGAAGATTAACACGTTCTTATTCTATATGCAGCATTACTTCTATTTGAAACTGAAAACATGCTTTTCTGAGATTGTGCTTTCTGACACTGCAAGATGCACTCTGACCTAGTTTGCTAGCACAGCAAAATACATGTTTATGCTTTGGAAATGTACTGGAAAGCAGGTGATTTTCTGCTAGGTCAGGAAATTAAATAAAGAATAATAATTTCTGTAGATCCATTCATTATGGACAATAAGCTCTGTTCGTGCTAATGAAAAAGTGCACAAGCTGCAAGAAAGTTAGATACTATAAACAATGAACTGCTTCAGAAATCTGTACTTGCATTGTGCTCGAATTAGCCATAGTACCTACACTTGTAACATCACATAACAAGAAAGTTATAACTGACCGGTGGTCATCAAGGCCATCCTGTTTACTGAAAAATCTTTTTTAAACTGTGAAGAGTCAGCTTGAAATGTGAGAAACATCTGTAAAGTAACATAATTGTGAAGTGGTGGTCTGCTACATCAGCCGTAGTGGGCAATGCCTTGAAAGAAAGGTATAATAATTGTGACACTTCCTGATTTTAGTCAGACAAACTCTGTAACTGCATTTTTTGTCTCCTTGCGCAAGAATAAAGATATCTGAACTGAACCTTATGCTTTTGGTCTTTTGAAGTATTTTCTTTGACATTTTTTTGGTCCTTCGGACCGGAAACCCTCATTTAGCCTGGGATCAGATGGGCCAGGTGGCATGAAACTGCGCAGGGAAGATACCACATCGGATCTTCTTCATTGAAAGACCTCCGACTGAATTGTCGTGCAAAAGAGGCCAGCCACTTTTCTGATCTACTACTGAAGGCGGGTTTCATTTGAACAGTGAGTGACCAATCGCTGAGGCTCAGGTAGGGTGAATCTACTTTTTTCTGTTTTAGATCAGGGACTTGATTGTATTTGTTCTGTGAGAATTTTGTTAAAATTCAGGGACAGAAATATTGCTATCTTGTCATAGATCCGGGAAACAGAATAAGTAGGCAGGTAGTCTGAAGAGACTGTAAACACTTGGTGGTACCACATTAAAAATAAATGGGTTACGTAACATTTAAAAGGTTAGAACAAAATGGGTAATACGTGCACAAAAACAAAAAGTCCCCAAAGCCCACCGTTAACTGAAGACGCAAAATATATGCAATCACAACGCGCAGACGTTAGATATTATACTAAATGGGTTAATAAATATGAATTTGATGGGAAACTAGAAAGATCCTCGCTTATCAAACTTATTAGACAGCTAAAAACCGATTCTAAAGGTCAGGTTAAAAAACAGAGTAAATTAGGAGTTCCTCAGGCACACAGGTGGATTGAGGAAGCAAACTGAAGAGAAAAAAGAATAAAAATTCAAAAGCAATGTTTCTAGACAAAGAGGATAATAACTTAGTTATAGCATCGGCCCCTCCGCCCCCTCCGGTTCCCTTACCAGTTCCCTTACCTGAATATGAAGCAAAAGAAAACTGGCCCACCTCTACGATATCCAGTTATTCCTATAAAACCACTACCGTTTGTTAGAGATCCTATCGAGACTAGGTCTCGAACACGTAATTTAAAAGGGGATATTGAATTATATCAAATGAATGAAAATTCACGTGCTATAAGTGAAGAAGAGATATGCCCACTCATAGAAGTACCAAATCCTCAGGCAGGACAAGAAGGGCAAGACCCAATTCTCTTAGTATACAGACCGTGGACACCGCTAGACATCCGGAAAGCCACAGAAGGAATTTCCCATCCAAAAGTTAATTTCAGAAAGTTCTTAGAAGACTTACAGGGCATGAGATTAAGTTATCACTTAAACGGAGAGGAAGTAGAAAAAGTAGTCAGACAAATAGTAGGTCCAGATTGGCACATGATCAGTGGCAACTGGAATCCCCGTGATGCTGCACTTAGGCCCCTCCCACATAGCAGCGCAGAACTAGATAACAGAGTGAAAGGTCTGACAGACCGAATTTCTGAGTAATGGAAGCCTAGGGCAGACTGGACTTGCATTGATCAATGCATCCAACAAGAAACTGAAACTGTTGATAGATATTTTGCCAGATTATTAGAATGTTTTAACAATCACTGTGGAATGCAGGTACCTGAAGACCAGACACAAGATTCCCCATATGAGCAGCAGTTAAAGAATGCATTTTTGAAAGGCAGTATTGCACCCATAAGTAGTTTCATTACTAAACATATGGTAGACCATCGTACAAGCAGATTGCAATCACTGCTTGAATATGCTAGACATGCTGAAAGGCATTTTAATAACAAAAAGAAAAAGAAAGCCCAAGTATTTGCTGTGGAAGATGGAGAAGTTTATTTAGTACAGTCCAGACAAAAGGGCAAAAAGACTGACCAGGGAAACAAACAATCTGATCAGCAATCAGAGGACTTTGAAGGGAGAAAGAAAAGAGGTGAGTGCTTCAAATGCGAGAAAAAGGGACACTTGGCAAGGGATTGCAAGAAAAATAAGAAGGCAGTAGTGGAAGACAAAAACGATGAAGGTGAGGACTGACTATATGAAAGTCAGGAATCACTAGATAGGAATAATAGAGAAAGGATAAATGAGAATGTGATAGAAGGAGCAGAGAATGTGATAATAGAGGAAGTGCAGGAAGCTACCAATAGTGAAGAAAACGAAATATTAGACCTAGCCTTACTGAGCTTAGAGCTCTATCTAGCTGACACAAAACCAGAAATGACACTCCTGGTAGAAGGGAAGGAAGTCAAATTTTTGTGCGATTCAGGGGCATCACGAACCCTGGAACACCCCTCCAAACTACCAGAAAATTCAGAATCACATGACTTTATACTAGTAAAAGCAACTAATGGACAGCTGTATCGGGAGCCTCTCTCCCATAACATTACAACAAGAGATCCTGTTTCAGGATTAACCCAGAAAAGCAAAATTGTTGTTTCTGCTAAATGCCCAGTGAACCTTTTGGGCAGAGATCTTATGCAACTATTAGGCAAAGCAGTAGTTCCAACCATGCAGGGTATGGAAGCACAGCGACAAACTAATACTTTTGCAATGCAAACGGAAGGTGAGACATTTTACTGGTACAGCCAGGACTTAGTTACGAGTGGCCCTGGAGCAGTAACTGAAGAGTTAATGAATGTAGCTATCAGTAAGTTCCCCCTCCCTTTGTATTGACATACAACACCTGTTGCACTGTACTCTGTATTATTGTAATACACCAGGACCCGACAAAGAATATGAACAAGAATTGTTTAGAAATCATGCAAACAGATTAGTACTGTGTAATTTGTACTGGGACATGAAAGGGAACAGTGTAGTTAGCTGTTCATTACCCCAAGAATTCTTTTCACTTTACAAATCAAATCTAATACCGCATGTTAATTTAACTAAAGAGAAAGATTTAAAATGGGTAAACCTAGGAGAAAAAATCACAAAATGGGAAAAACAGACAGAATCAGAACTGTCAGAACAGGGAATACAAAAACAGAAACTGAACTGGATAACACAAACACATCCAGCTGTACACTTGCAGTCCAGCAAAGACAGCTGAGAAGCCCTCTTATTAGAAGAAGAAGAAAAAGCTTTGTTAGACATACCAGAAACTCTCTGGTCAACAGGAAAGTCAGACGTAGGACTTATTCGCACAGCAGGACCAGTTACTATCACGCCAAAGTCAGCATTTAGGCCAGAAAAGAGACAGTACCCCTTGAGAAAAGATGCAGAGGCAGGTATTAAACCAATCATAGCAGCTTTACTTAAGAAGGGAATACTGGTGGAATCTCCTGATTCGCCATGTAACACAGCCTTATTCCCAGTTAAAAAAGCAAATGGAGAATGGCGCATGGTCCAAGATTTACAAGCTGTAAATGAGTAACCTACAGTGCCAGATCCACATACCTTGTTGAATGATTTAAAACCTCAACAGAAGTATTTTTCTGTGGTAGATATCAGCAACGCGTTCTTTTCAATACCAATGCACTCTGACAGCCAGTATTGGTTTGCATTTACATTTCAGGGGAAATAGTATATATATATATATATATATATATATATATATATATATATATATATATATATATAGTAATTTAGCGGGATTTATCCCACCGAGAGGTAGTCAAATTTTACTTTATGTTGATGACATCCTGCTGGCCGCCCCTACCCAGTGAGATTGTAAGGAAGATACTATAGCATTATTAAAATTCCTAGCAGTTGAAGGACACAAAGTAAGCAAAAATAAATTGCAGCTTTGGAGAAAACAAGTGAAATACCTTGGATATGTAATATCCAAAGATGGCAGAACATTAAATGAGGACAGAAAAGTAGCGATCTTACAAGCACCTAAACCCACAACCAAGAAGGAAATGATGTCCTTCCTGGGTACGACTAATTTTTGTCGAAGCTGGATCCCAAACTATGCTTTGGAATCTGCACCTTTAACTGACCTGATTTTTAAGAAGCCTATGGCAGCACAAGATTTAATACAGTGGACACCAGAAGCAGAATTAACTTTCTGCAAACTGAAACAATTGATAGCATCATCATTAGTTTTAGGATTACCAAATTATCACAAACGTTTTTTTCAAACTGTAGATTGCAAGCAAGGTTATATGACATCAGTATTGACTCAACAGCATGGGGACAAACAATGCCCCATTGCTTATTATTCATCACAACTGGACCCAGTGGCACTGTCTCTACCCCACTGTGTACAAGCAGTAGTTGCAGCTGCAATGGCAGTGCAGGCTTCAGCCTCAGTAGTGTTATTCCACCCTCTCACATTAAGAGTGCCTCATGCAGTCACAATCATTTTACTGCAAGAAACAGTAGCATATCTTTCCCCTGCTAGGCATCTTTCTTGTATGACTATATTGCTGAGCCAACCTCACATGATAATTGAATGATGTACTACTTTGAATCCGTCTACCTTGCTCCCAACTCCTGTGGATGGCACACCCATAACTGCCTGCAGGTAATTGAGCAAAAGACACTGCCTAGTAAAGACCTCATGGATGTTCCCTTGGATGATGCCGAGGTGACATATTACGTGGATGGCTCATGCAAAAGGAGTCCTACAGGACAGAACCTAACAGGTTATGCAGTAGTTTCTGATACTGAGATTGTAGAAGCGAAACCTCTACCACATAACTTATCTGCACAAGCAGCAGAGTTGATTGCCTTGACACAGCCATGTACCTTAGCAAAGGGTAAAAGCGTAAACATTTTTACAGACAGCCAGTATGCTTTTTCTACTGTACATGTTTTTGCACAAAAGTGGAAGAATCGAGGAATGGTGACATCTACTGGCAAACCGATTAACCATGCACAGTTTATTTTAGATTTGTTAGATTCTATTCAGTTGCCTCAGAAAGTAGCTATTTGTAAATGCATAGCTCATACAAAACAAGATAGGATTTCAAAAGGCAATGCGAGAGCTGACACAGCTGCAAAGCAAGCAGCTTCAGAAGCATTTCTTTTGAATGAGGAATTACAACCTTCTGAGATTTTAGACTTAGAAATGTTGAAAACAATGCAGACACTTACTACACAAGCTGAAAAACAAAAATGGAAAAAACGAGGAGCAATTCTCAGGGAAGGGCTGTACATCTCCAAAGAGGGAAAAACAATATTACCGTCTAATTTATTTAGATATGCAGCTTTGTTGAGCCGTGGGCAGAGCCATGTCTCAACAGGGGGGATGGTACAGTTAGTGAATCGGGTATTCGCTATGTACGGGTTTACAAACTACACTAAAAAATTTTGCCTGTCATGTCACACTTGTAATAAACATCATGCACAAGGGGCATTAAAGCCCAAGCAAGGGAGTTTCCCTACACCACCGTATCCGTTTCATACTATCTGTATGGATTTCATAGAATTGAGCAAATGTGAAAATAAAAAGTACTGCCTTGTCATTGTGGATATGTTCTCCAAATGGGTGGAGGCCTTTCCGACTAGTAAACCAGATGCAGCCACTGTTGCAAAGACCCTAGTTAAAGAAATTATTCATAGATTTGGCATACCGGAAAGGATCTACAGTGACAATGGTACACATTCCGTTACCCAAACTATACAACAGTTGAGCCGGTATTTTGGGATTTCTTTAAAACATCACTGTGCATATCACCCTCAATCTGCAGGGTTAGTAGAGAGGCACAATGGAGTTTTAAAGAATAAGCTTAAAAAACTCATGGTAGATACACAGAAGAACTGGGTGCACTGTTTGCTCCTGGCTCTGCTGAGCATGAGAACTGTTTCGAATGCAAAAGGATCGACACCTTTCGAAAAGATTTTCAGAAGAGCTTATTATATACCTCAGTGGAAACCTCTCATGCCTGCAGACCAGGAAGCAGATTGGACACTTGCAGAGTATATGAGGAGTATGCTGAATAACAAACATCTTTTACAGTTTAATTCTGTTTCAGATAAAGATCAAACCAAACCATCCGAAGTAGCAGTAGCCCCAGGCACTTGGGTCTGGGTGAAGACAATCAAAAAGAAGAATTGGACGACACCAAAGTGGGAAGGTCCATATCAAGTACTGCTGAGCATGCCCACAGCAGTCAAAATTGCAGAACGTTCATCTTGGATTCATTTGACACACTGTAAACTAGTCAAAAACTTTGAACTTGATAAAACTCTTGCTAACACACAGCAGCAGTAGAATGACAAGACCCAGAGATAATAGAAATGCTGAACGACTTCATTAGTGGTGCATAATCATCTTAATAACTGCATTAGTGACAATGTTCTTTTTGCTGTGGCTTTTGCTGTGGCCTTTCTTTTCTTCAGCCACACCAGCTAGACTGAACAAACGTGATTCAACACTCATAGACTGGCATCCAAACTTTAACACTTACCAAGCAATCAAATATGTGTATGCTGAGACTTTTAATATTTCGAATTGTTGGATTTGCACAGCTATACCAACAGCATACGGGGGATTATTGATGGCTGCTGTCCTCCTAGGCATCAATGAGACCTGGGAAAACTTGATTTTTGAAACTACACCTGTAAAATCTAGAGACAAAATTGCATTATTCCTACCTGTTACACAAACAGGAATTGTATGCTTTTTTAAGAATGACACGATTCAAGTAGGTTGGAGTAAATGTAATGTAACGGTTTCTTATAAATGTTATATTAAACCTAAAAATGCAGAAACAATTTGTGATGCAGATGATGACTCATACTTTGAGTCCTTGCATAAAACTGTCAGTGATATACAACATAATCCTGTTCTTTTAAAGCAACTGTCTATTATAGATAAGAAAATGTTTCATGCAGGGAAGGTGTATATCAATACTAAGGTAGAAAACTGTTATTTCATATGTGGAAAAAGGCATACAAATGGTTGCCTGAGAATTGGTCCAGCAGTTGTTTTTTGGGTTACATGGTCCCGGCCATACGACACACTACAGCTTTGCCTCATGGGAGAATTTGAAATGTCAGAGACGTCGCAAGGAAACCTGAAAATCCAATCAAGAAACCTGAGAATCCGATGGGACAGATCGTAGCAGGCTGGAGAAACCATAACTCCGTGAAAGACAAAAGTAAACTAGCACAGATGGACTTGAGTGACACTATCATATCCTGAGTAGAAAAGCAGACACCAGTCCACGTAGCTCGAACAGAAGAGTGAACCACTGAAGTATATCAACAATCTCACTTTATTCCAAACAGGGAACAACATAAAACAATATAAAAATCCAGGTTAAGCGCTTTCATCTGATTACAACAGACTTCCTCAGAACCAATTAATTTCTAGTAGTTACCTCCATTTATATCACAGTTTGGCGCCAAAAATCAATAACTGATTCATTTATATAAAAATACATTTTATAAAAATCTATAAATATAAATATAAACTATATAAAATACAATATATATATATAAATGAATAAGTAAAAACTCTCATTTGATCTAATGTCTATACCAATATTAAAAATGAGTGTAAAAATATATGTATATGTATGATTAAATACTGATACTGAATACCTGACAATTGTATATGCAATGAATTGTGACTACCTATAACTGTGCCAGTTCATTATATACATAAGCTATACTTAATATGTCTAAAACATGTAAAAATTCTGACTATAATATACTCAATGTATAGTGCTGAATATGTGTTTGAATATATATTTTAAAATTTTTTAATTTTTAAAATAAAGGATACGGTGACTATATAAGGGGAAATATTCTAAGTGGAACTATCAAATTGTGTTCCTTATCTTAATCTAATATTAAGAATGGTTTTAAACTAATGTATTCATTGAGTCCCGGATAGGTCGTGGCATCACAACAAATCTGCCACTTACTCTCCAATAATCCAAGATATGCTTTCCAGTTTCCAATATCTACTGACATATCGACTTTATCAATAATGGCAAACCTGAACGTATGTTCTTTCCCCTTATCAATCACATGTTTGCTAAGGGCATTTTTTTGTATCACCTTTGCTAATTTTGTATGTATGTTCATAAATGCGGGTTTTAAGCCTTCTTTCGGTCTTGCCTACATAATATGCTGAGCATTGTGTACACGTGGCAAGGTACACAACCCTCTGTGTGTTACAATTCCCTACTCTACATCTACAAATACTTTTAATGATATTGTCCAATTTAATGAACTTATTCTCATTAATGTATTTGCACTGTCCGCATGTTCCACACTTACCAGTGCCCCTTTTGTTATTTTCAGTAGTTTTTATACACTCCACTCTCTAATATTTTCTTTAAATTTTTTGAGGTTTTTAACACACACACCGGATTATTACCAACTATCGGACCTATCGCCTCGACACTGGATAATAAATCCCAGTGTCTGCGTAGTATCTCCTTAACCAGATTCGTGTAAGCATTAAACATAATGACACAAACCTTCCGATCTTCATTTTTGTTCGCTATTTTGCTTTCTGTCCTTGCTTTCCCTAAAAGTGGGGGATATTTTATACCCCATTGCTTTTTCACATATTCAACCACGTCCTCAAGCAACCTTTTGGGATATCCCCGATCTATAAACAATTTATATATATATATCACCCAATTCACTCATCATAAGTTCCCTAGTGGAAGACATACGGGCTGCTCAGATACACTGCCCCTTTACCACATTTTTAAATATGTAAGGTGGATGGCAACTACCAAATTGAATATAATCATTGGAAAACGTTGGTTTTCTATACAGTTTGGAAGTGAACCCATCAGCTACTTTACTAATATAAATATAGTACAGTTTTGTACCTACCATAAATGTAGATGTCCGATAGATATGCAACTGCAGTCCTGACATATGGGTTGTCCTGCCTCAGGCAGCCCTTCAGTCGGCCAGATTCCAAAGTCTGGGTCTGGCGTCAGCCGATGTCGCCTCCTCCCCGTCAGAACGGCTGGAGTATAAAGGCATCAGCCGACGCCATCTTCTTCAGTGTTTCTTGCCCCAGATGCCAGGTGCCCTCCAAGGAAGGCTAAATTTTGTGAATGGATACACAGATAAAATCAAACATGCACAACAGTAATAAACAGATACACCATAATATATAACCCCAGCTGATAGGTAAGGGGAGAAAGGACCCAACAGGTGAAAAACAGAGGGGTAGGAGGGAGGGAGGGAAAACCTGACTGCAGTTGCATATCTATCGGACATCTACATTTATGGTAGGTACAAAACTGTACTATGTCCTTCAAGAATGCAACTGCAGTCCTGACATATGGGTTGAATACCACAGCCAAGCTGGGGGTGGTAGGACTAAACAAGAGATGGTGTAGCTAGAAGGCCCTGCAGGACTGCCGAAGCAAAGCCTGCTCGGGATCTGGAGTATAATGGCAGGTTGTAGTGTTTGGTAAATGTATGCACGGAGCTCCATGTAGCAGCCTCTAGAATATCTTTTGTAGCCACTCCTCTTAGAAAGGCTGTGGATGTGGCCATAGCTCTGGTGGAGTGTGGTCTAATATTAGCTGGCACACTTTTTCCATGAAAGGAGTAACAGAATCTGATGCAGTGTCCAATCCATTTTGAGATAGTTTGTTTGGTGACTGCTTTTCCTTGCACTCCAGCAGCATAGGCTACAAACAGTTGGTAAGACTTCCTGGTAGAGTTTGTTCTGACCAGGTAGTAGCGTAGTTGTCTGTGAATGTCTAAAGTATGCAGCAGCCTTTCTCCTTTATTTTGAGGGTTAGGAAAGAAAGTTGGCAGGTGAATTGCCTGATTTAGAGACACTCTGGATATCACCTTAGGCATGAATGAAGGATTGGTCCTAAGGGAAACTCTGTCCTGATGAAAGATGAGAAAAGAAGGGACTGCCATTAGGGCCTGTATCTCTGAGACTCTTCTTGCTGAGGTGACTGCCAACAGGAAAACCATTTTCCAAGAGAGAAATTGCATTTCTGAAGATGCTGCTGGTTCAAAAGGAGGAAGAGTTAATTTTTCCAAGACGTAATTGAGGTCCCATGCAGGAATTGGTAGCTTCCTTGGAGGTTTGATATTCTTTATGCCTCTTAGGAACTGTCTTAGCAAGGGATGCGAAAACACAGGTGGATCATAGTTGTAATGTGCTGAGATAGCTGAAGCATGGATTTTGATGGAAGAATATGAAAGGCCACTGTGAAACATTTCTGCCAAGTATTCTAATATCTGAGGTATGTTCATCCGTGATGGATCCTGGCTCTTGTTGACATTCCAGATGGTGAATCTCTTCCATTTTGCCGAATAGGTTTTTCTGGTGGAAGGTCTGCGTGCCTCCAGCAAAATTTCCTGAACTTTTTCGGAGAGGGAGTCATGGGTCTGAGTCATGGAACTCTCCAAGCTGTCAGCTTTAAGGTTTGCAGGTTCTTATGAACAGTTTTGTAACTGTGTTGAGTCAGGAGCAGAGGCCATTGAGGCAAGGGCCATGGTTTGCTGTGAGTTATGCTCAGTAGTAGTGGATACCAGTGTTGCCTTGGCCAGTCTGGAGCTATCAAGATTCCTGTTGGTTGTTCTGCCTTGATCTTCAGTAACACCTTGGTGATCAAAGGTAGAGGAGGGAATGCATAAATTGTTAGAGCATTCCAGCTGAAGGAAAGAGCATCCGTTTTTCCAAGCTAGAGGATGGTGTATCCTTGTGCAGAACCTTTCCAGGTGGTGATTGAGATGAGATGCAAAGAGGTCTATGTCTGGTCTTCCCCATGCAGCTGCTATTTGTGAGAAAATGCGTGGGTGTAGCATCCATTCGTGTGGATCCAAGAAATCTCTGCTCAGCCTGTCTGCCAGTATATTGTCCTTGCCCGGAACAAACTGGGATTGCAAGTAGATGTTCAGTTTCAGGGACTTCTCCCAAAGAATCATTGTTAGTCTGCAGAGGTGGTAGGAATGAGTGCCCTCTTGTTTGTTTATGTACCACATGACAGTGGTGTTGTCTGTCCTTATTAGCAGATGACCTTGCTGAAGAGATTTTCCAAAGGCTTCTATTGCATGTATCACTGCCAGCATCTGTTTTTGATTTATGTCCTGATGCATCTCCATGGGAGTCCATTGTCCTTGAATGCATCTGCCGTCCATGTGCGCCCCCCATCCATGGTCTGAGGTGTCTGCTGTAATAGTTTGACTTGTTGGAGGTTTGTTGAAAAGCATGCCCTCGTTCAAGTGACTTGCTTGAGCCCACCACAAAAATTCCCTTTGCATGCATGGTATAAGTGGTATTATGTCTTCTAGGCTGTGGCTGTGTTGCGACCACAAGCTTTTTAGGTACCATTGCAGCTTTCCCATGTGTAGTCTTGCCAAAGGGATTAAAAGAATGCAAGATGCCATGAACCCTAGAGCCTGCAGGGTCTTCCTTGAGGTCAGGTGGGTTAATTTTGCTAGGCCTTTGAAGTAGGCTGTTAAATGCTCTTGTTTCTCCTCTGTGAGAAAAGCCATTTGTAGCTGTGTGTCCAGTTTTGCTCCTAGAAAAATAATATCTTGGGATGGCAGTAAGCTTGATTTTTGAATGTTGACTGTGTATCCCAAAGCCTGCAGCAATTGAATGATGTAATGCAAGTGTTTTATCAAGGTTTGTTTGCTGTCTGCTTGTATTAGGCAGTCGTCCCGGTAAGGGTACATTTGAATCCCCCGGAGTCTGCAATGTGCCACTACTGATGCCAGGCATTTCGTGAATACTCTGGGCGCAGTAGATAAGCCAAACGGCAATGCTGAGAATTGATAGTGCTCTGTTCCTGCATGAAATCTGAGGTATCTTCTGCAACTGTGTCTGATAGGGACATGCAGGTATGCCTCCTTGAGGTCCAGAGTAACCAGCCAAGACCCCTTGCCCAGCATGGGAAGAAGTTGCTGTAACATCAGCATCTTGAATTTTGGCACCATGAGAAAAGTATTTAGAACGGACAAGTCCAATATAGGCCTCCATTGTTTTTCTTTTCTTGGAACAAGGAACAGTCTTGAATAAAAGCCCTGGCCTTGTTCCTGAGGAGGCACCCTCTCTATTGCTTTTATTTGTAACAGCTTTGAGACTTCTATGAGTGCCTCTGCCCTTTGATTTTGTGGCAGGTTTGGCATGCCTTGTCCTGTTGGTAAGGTATGGAAGTGGAACCTGTAACCTCTGTCTATTATGTCCAGAATCCAATTGTCTTTTGTTATAATGTGCCAGTTTTTTTGAGAATAGAGATAATTTTCCGCCTAGAGGTGCTTCTGTTTGAGCCTTGGCAGGCGGAGTGAAAGGTAAGTCATTGTGATTGTCCCTGTGGTGCAGGTGAACTACCTGTGCCACTTCTCTGGTTATGTGGTTGCCACTGGTGTCCCCTGTAGGAGCCTCGGTGTTGCCCTCTACCTCGTGCACGCCTGTTCTTTCCCCTTTGAAACTTGTCAGAGTCTGGAAAGGACCAATTCTTTGAAGGCCAGTTCCTGCTGAACCTTGGTGGCTGAACCTGGAGGAAATCCTTTACTGTTTGTACTGATTTTGCCTTTTCCTCAATAGATTTCAACACATCCTGAGCATTAGCACCAAAAAGCTTCTGTTTATCCAGAGGTGCGTCCAGGAGCTTTACTTTAACATGATCTGGCAGTGGCTGTTCTTTCAAACAAGCATGTCTACGGATAACAGCCCCAGTCATAGCTGCCCTACATGAAGCCTCCAATGCATCATAACCACACTGTAGAAAATGATTATTAACCTGCTGAGTGTTATGCACCAAATCCTGCAATGCCTTTCTATCTATAGGCTCAGGAGAAGCTATCTTTTTCTGCAAATCATCCAGTAAATAATCCTGGTACTGAAACATATGAAATAGGCAGTTAAGTGACCTCATGGCAAGGGTGGAAGAGGTATAAACTTTTTTACCCCATCTCTCCAGGGACCTTGCTTCCCTGTCAGCTGGCAGTGGATTCTTGGCTGAGGAGGTAGCCACTACTTTGGGGCCCTGTGAAATAGTTTCTAGATCCACAGAGTGGGCCTTAAAGAGATGCTTGTGAGTGTCAGGAACCCTATAATATCGGTATGGCTTGACAGGAGCAGGAGGGAGAGAATCAGGGGAAGCACTGGAGTTGGAGAAAACATCATCCAGGACATCCAAAACTGGAGGGATAGCTAAAGGTCTGTGCTGGGGTAACTTAAGGAAGGTACGTAGCCTTTTTCTAGAATCAGAAAATTCCTGACCCTGCCACTTAAAATGTTCCCTCATGGAGTGGAGGACTTCACCGAAAGAAAAATCCTCTGGAGGAGAGGCAGAGGGAATAGATTCCTCAGCATCAGAGTCCTCATACGCCTGGAAGGATTCTTCTTGGGTGTCTGAATGCTCTGAATCCCCAGAGGCTTCATCTGAAGAGAGGTTGTCAGAAGAAGGGGCCTGAGAAGTAGGTTTAGGATGGGCCTTGGCCTGGCTGGCGGCCTTAGCACGTGCAAAGGCCTTGATTGACATGGATACAGGAGGCCTAGCTGCCCCACGTGCAGGGGTAACTTTGACCACTGGGATGGTGTCGGGTAGATCCAGAACTTCGGTTTCCAGAGGAAAATCAACAACCGGAGCCGGAGTAGTGTCCGAGACCGAGGGAAGAGATAACGCGGTGTCATCGGCCTGGAGCGGTTGAATTACCGCTTCCAAAGGGACCGAAGCACTCGCGGAGGGCTTAGGCGTGATATCTGTGGAAGACGCGGGCCGAGGATGTCGGTCCCGGTCCTTTCGTTTTTTGGTAGTTTGTGCTGTCGGTTGTTAAATTGGACAATATCATTAAAAGTATTTGTAGATGTAGAGTAGGGAATTGCAACACACAGAGGGTTGTGTACCTTGCCACGTGTACACAATGCTCAGCATATTACGTAGGCAAGACCGAAAGAAGGCTTAAAACCCGCATTTATGAACATACATACAAAATTAGCAAAGGTGATACAAAAAATGCCCTTAGCAAACATGTGATTGATAAGGGGAAAGAACATACGTTCAGGTTTGCCATTATTGATAAAGTCGATATGTCAGTAGATATTGGAAACTGGAAAGCATATCTTGGATTATTGGAGAGTAAGTGGCAGATTTGTTGTGATGCCACGACCTATCCGGGACTCAATGAATACATTAGTTTAAAACCATTCTTAATATTAGATTAAGATAAGGAACACAATTTGATAGTTCCACTTAGAATATTTCCCCTTATATAGTCACCGTATCCTTTATTTTAGAAATTAAAAAATTTTAAAATATATATTCAGACACATATTCAGCACTATACATTGAGTATATTATAGTCAGAAATTTTACATGGTTTAGACATATTAAGTATAGCTTATGTATATAATGAACTGGCACAGTTATAGGTAGTCACAATTCATTGCATATACAATTGTCAGGTATTCAGTATCAGTATTTAATAATACATATACATATATTTTTACACTCATTTTTAATATTGGTATAGACATTAGATCAAATGAGAGTTTTTACTTATTTATTTATATATATATATATTGTATTTTATATAGTTTATATTTATATTTATAGATTTTTATAAAATGTATTTTTATATAAATGAATCAATTATTGATTTTTGGCACCAAACTGTGATATAAATGGAGGTAATTACTAGAAATTAATTGGTTCTGAGGAAGTCTGTTGTAATCAGATGAAAGCGTTTAACCTGGATTTTTATATGTTTTACGTTGTTCCCTGTTTGGAATAAAGTGAGATTGTTGATATACTTCAGTGGTTCACTCTTCTGTTCGAGCTACGTGGACTGGTGTCTGCTTTTCTACTTTGGTTACTTCATCATTTTTTATCACTATCATATCCTGGGCTGGCATAGTCCCTGCATATGGTGCAGTTAAATCAATTTGGGAACTGAGAAAGCTATCCAAACTTCTCGAGGTCATGAGCAATGCAACTTTTTCTGCTCTTGAATTAATGACTGATGAACTGAATGCGATGAGAACTGTGGTGCTTCAAAACCGCATGGCTCTCGACTTCACCCTAGCGGCAAGAGGTGGTACGTGCGCTTTAATCAAAGACGAGTGTTGTTCGTACATTCCTGACAATAAACACGAAATTAACGATCATTTGGAAGTGATTCAGCAAGTGTCAGACATGACCAGGCCAGGCCCAAACCCACTGATGGACTTTTTCCAGAATTTGTTTGGGGGGTGGTGTTCCATCCTAATGAACACCCTGATTGCCATTTGTGTGGGATTACTTTTGTTAGGAGCATGTATTTGCTGTGGTATTCCCTGCATGAAGAAATTAATCAAAGATTTTATAGACATGTCAGTTTCTGAGACTTTGTATCAAAGTACTGAAATTGAAGAACTGTTGAAAAAGGAAACACTTTCATAAGATTAAACTGAATGACTCTCTTAGCTGCAAATCCTCAAAGGAAGAAGTTAGGAGAAGAAACAAACTGTTTATGCTTTAGAAATAGAATAAAAAGTATTAACAGGGGGGAAATGTTAGAAAAATATGTAATAACATATGTGTATAATGCTTATTTTAAATATGGGAAGATTAACACGTTTTTATTCTATATGCAGCATTAGTTCTATTTGAAACTAAAAACATGCTTTTCTGAGATTGTGCTTTCTGGCACTGCAAGATGCACTCTGACCTAGTTTGCTAGCACAGCAAAATACATGTTTATGCTTTGGAAATGTACTGGAAAGCAGGTGATTTTCTGCTAGGTCAGGAAATTAAATAGAGAATAATAATAATTTCTGTAGATCCATTCATTATGGACAATAAGCTCTGTTCGTGCTAATGAAAAAGTGCACAAGCTGCAAGAAAGTTAGATACTATAAACAATGAACTGCTTCAGAAATTTGTACTTGCATTGTGCTCGAATTAGCCATAGTACCTAGACTTGTAACATCACATAGCAAGAAAGTTATAACTGACTGGTGGTCATCAAGGCCATCCTGTTTACTGAAAAATCTTTTTTAAACTTTGAAGAGTCAGCTAGAAATGTGAGAAACATCTGTAAAGTAACAGAATTGTGAACTGGTGGTCTGCTACATCAGCTGTAGTGGGCAATGCCTTGAAAGAAAGGTATAATAATTGTGACACTTCCTGATTTTAGTCAGACAAACTCTGTAACTGCATTTTTTGTCTCCTTGCGCAAGAATAAAGATACCTGAACTGAACCTTATGCTTTTAGTCTTTTGAAGTATTTTCTTTGACAACTACATATTCATTGAATTCCTTTCTTTTTAACAGGTTGGTGGGGAAGTGTGAGTGCCTCATTTTTACTTCATTTCCCTGCATTTTTATCTTAGTTGTTATCGGTCCATGATCTGAAATAGTTATTATATGTGTGTTGAAGCTTTCAATTAAATGCACGTTCCTATGAAATATAATTGCTGTCTAGTGTAGCTCAGTTATTGTACCTTGAGGAATAATATGCAAATTATCTCATAGTTTATACTACTGAATTCAAGTCTTCCATACCGAAAATTTCATAAATGTCTTCAGATCTAATCCATTTGCCATAAATCAACATGATCATATTTTTTTTACTCTTCTGTCGCTATTGGAGCTCCTCTAGCAATTATAACTACTTCCCTTTTCCGTTGTCCCTGATACTCTGCTGAATGTCCTTCCTGAAATCCTTTATCAAATTCACATGCTCATTTCTTTCCAAGTGTGTCTCGTGTAGGATTGCTACTGCATTTCTTAATATAACTCAATAGTGTTTCTTTTTTGTCTACACAAGGCCATTCACATTCCAAAATAAAATGTTTAATGTAGCCATTCTGATAAGTTATTATTCCCACCTATTATGTATGACAGCATTTTTAAATGTCTATTTCCAGCTGCTGTGTTATATGCTCCCAGGTTGATATTTTATGCAGTTGTTTTTTGTCATCTCCATTTGAACCAATGTCACTTTTCACAAGACTTTTTGTTTTAATAAAAAACATCAAAAAGCACACCCCTACAACAACCTGATAACCTATTAACTTAAAACAAATATAAAAATGTTGTATATCTTTAAATAATGAAGTTTAACCCTCCTGATAGGAACAACTATCCCAAATTGACAGATGCACACACAGGCATATCCTAACCTAAAATTAAGGTCTTCCATGTTAAGAAACATGATATTACAGCCAGTGCTCCTACTTAAGACTAATTGTTCTGTTCTTTTTTTTTTCAATAGACATCTTTATTAAATTATCACATATGCCATAAGCAATCTTACATTTATATAATGAAAAACAAACAACACTGACATAGTTGCAAACATTACACATCACAGACACCATTGAAACAACTGTAGTTGCAAACATTATACATAGTTGCAAACATTATACATTGTTTATGATCTATTCAGTCATTGTCAGTGAAGCATTATTGGTTCATTCAAATTCTGCTTCTTAAATCTCATTACTTCTCTGCATATATTGTTCCCACAATTCCCATTTTTCCTATTTAGTTTGCTCCATCAATTTTCTAAAGATCCCAATTCCAGTTGTTTTATCCCTGTTACTATATTCACTACTTCTAGTAAAGCTGGTCTAGACTTTGATTTACATTTTTCTAGCAATTGCTTTTTTTGGCAGCCACCATAATTAGACTCAGCAAGACTTTACTATGCCCAACCAATTCTGATTCTGCATCACTGCTCAAAAATCATCTCCTCAGTCAATCCAATCCACACACCCTGCATCTCCGACACAGCAGTCTGCAGGGAATCCTTAACATCTGCCAGATCACTACACTCATAAAAAATATGTTCCCAACCACCTCTTTTTTGCCCACCACACCTCCAACATCTGCTATCCACCTGAGGAAAAAATCTTTGGAGTCTACTTGGGGTATAAAAATACCTATGTAAACACCACCAAGCAAAGATCCTGAATTTTCTAGACTTTGTTGCATATTTGGGAAATACAGATGTATTTCCTCATTGTCTCTTTGTGAACTGCGTATCCAGTCTCTCTTCCCAATCCTATTTAAACTCCTCTGATTGAGTCTATAATTATCATACAATATTTTATATACTCTATTAATTATTCCTTTTTTTATGGCATCTTCTGTTCTTGATTATATTAAAAACTCTACCAGTGCTGGTCTTTCATTTAGGACCCCCTTATTTCTTTCTCTTTGCCTATACTCTTAACATCAATCCTTGCTAGAGAAGGCAATCTCTAACCTGCAGTCCAAATACATTATTGACCTTTCCCTTTCTAGTTATTTGTTTTGAATACCTTGGTTCCTTCTTGCCTATTATCTGTATCCCTAACCATACTCATCTCTATCTGCAGAATCTCTTTTTTCCATTCTCATGCTAGTTTAGTTCTTAGAAAACTCCCTATTTTATAAATATAATATTATATATGATTTTTCTTGTTCTCCTTACGAGTCTGCATCCAAAATCCCAATCTCTCCTTACTTCTTGAGTTTCCCCCTGTACCATCATCATTCCTTCCATCTTTGGATTATAGTTTCCAGCTTGTGCTATGTATAAAACCCTTAAATGTGTTGCTCTAAAATATCCCTCAAGTTGGGTAATCCTAGTCCACCTAGTTCTATTGGAAGAATCAGCTTATCCCACTTCACCCTTGCTATCTACTCTTCTCAGAAAAAAATCCTTCAACTCATTTTTAATTGTGGTCCACATGTTCTACTCTGGTTGATAAAACTATGCCTAACATGTGTACAAGACTTAAGGGACTAAAACATTTTAATTGCTTGCATCTTTTTATCCATATCCATATAACAAAGCTTCCAGTTTCTCAAATTTTGTATTATCTTCTGTATAGTCTCTTCCCACATCTTTAGCTGTCACAACAGAGTCATTGCTAATCCATAGTCCTAAATACTTCATTTTATCATGTCCCCATAAATATGGATATTGTTGGACCAATTTGTGCATGGGTACATAATTTACTGCTGCCTTTGTTTTAGCTTTATTAATTTTGTATCCCGAGAAGATATGAAATTGTTTTAAAATGTTCCACAACACTGTAATGTCCTTTTCTGGTTTTAAAAAAAGAACAAACTGAGAACAGTCCACAAAGTAAATATGTAAGCAGCACAGCCTCCTGTCCTGTCCCACGGCAAAAAATGCACCAGCATGCACCAGAATGTAAAAGCACAAAGTTTAATCCACTTGATCAAAGTTTCATTTAGTGTTCTGAAGAAGTCCCTTGTGGATGAAAGCGCTTAACCGTGTGTGTTTTGATCAAGTGGATTAAACTTTGTGCTTTTACATTCTGGTGCGTGCTGGTGCATTTTTTGCCTTTTCTGGTTTTGTCATGTATAAAATAATATCATCTGCAATTACAGCCAGCTTTTCCTGACTACCATACCAATTATATCCTTGAATTTTCTGAGTTCCTTATTTTCTTTTCCAATGGTTCTAAATATTATGCAAACAACAAAGGGGAAAGCGGACAACCCTGCCTGGTTCCTCTACTCAAGCAGAAGTTATCAGAGAGGACACTACCCACTTTAATTTTCACCTCATATCACTCATATATACTCCTAATCACCCTTATAACTGTATAAAAGAAAGCAAATGCTTCCATTGCCCTACTCATAAAGTCCCAGTGTACTCTGTCAAGTGTTTTCTCAGCATCATGACACACCAATAACAGTGCCATTTTCTTACATTATGCTGCCATCTGGATAATCAATATTCTGTTAATATTGTCAAATGTTTGTCTCCCCTCCACAAAACCACAGTGATCCATATCTGTCAATTTTGGTATCACCTTTGGCATTCATTTAGCCATTATAGACAAAAACACTTTACAGTCATGGTTTAGTATTGAAATGGGTGCATGGTACAGTTTGTGCTACTAGTAAGTGCTATTTGATTTTGTCTATCTGTATAGCTCTCCCAGCTGAGAAAACACTTGAATGTTTTCAGTAAATACTTTCTCCAAGCCATTTCTCTTTATCAAATTGTCTTCTAATGACATGCAAACCAGACACAAAACCACTAGGGGTACATTGTTTACAGAAAAAAAGCCTTATAATAATCATTATCCTTTTTCATTTAGTTGCTTTGTAATAAACGTATTGCTGGATAAGATCTAGGGTCTTAACCCAATCATTCCCAATGCAAGTATGGGAAAAAAGCACACTGATTTTTCTTTTGTCATACTCTCGTAACCAGACCTTCCCCAACCTCACTTCTCCTCTCTCACTCTTTTGTTTACATTGCAGTGCCTACATTTATTAAAACTGAGCAAAGAAAAAAGAGAAAAGAAGGGAGAAAATGAAAAAAAACAAAAGTACCTGTTTATATTAACATCCCCCACTGCATTTAAAAACTGAGAAAACTTTACTTCATGTCTAATTGGTTCCATCTTATCTTTTAAGTCCTCCTAGCTGGGAAAACAACTGATTGCTTTCAGAGAACATCATGTCCTAGCCAATTTCTCTTTTCTTTCTTTTCCCACAGTCAATCCCCTTCTACCAGACTGTCTCCAGTTTCTCTTTATTAGATTGCCTCCATGGAGACATGAGAATCAAGCACATGTACAAGCAAAAAATAAACTACGAATCACCAAAAAGCTGAATGCAGAAATCAATGGAGTCAAACTCGAATAAACTATAACACTGTTCGATGAAAGTACTCTACACTGATGAACCAGCCAAGAACATCCACGAAAATGCTAATAATCCTTTTAATAGAATCATAAACAGGACTTTGTCCTGCTAAAAATGGAACTTCATCAGATAATTTCACAAAATTACAAAAACTGATTTGGATACTTCTGCTTTAAGTGTAAATACCAATCCTAACCCTGATGCAAGAGTGTTCTCTAATGTTTTCACTAATGCCTTCATTACACCCTTTAGTATGGACAGTTATGTTATTAGAGATATTCTTGTAAAAAACTGGGATATTTTGGACAATGATTGTAGCATGTGGGAAAGGCTTGGTGAGAAACCAAATATAGTTTTTGAAAGAGGACTCAATCTTAAATACATTTTTGAACACCCAAAAGTTACGAACACTAAAGGACATACGAGGAAGTGTGGTGTTTGCGTATTTTGCAAGCATATATTAGAACTGAGTTCTATTTGTATTAATTATCAAACTATCCAAATACATGGAAAAACAAATTGTAATGTGTGATCTGCTTGGCTTGACCAAGCAGAAGCTTAAAAATTGGATTTCTGATCATCTATCCGATATTCAAACCAACAAAGTTACAAATGCCCTTGCAAGACATATCAATGTACATAATGACCACAATTTTAAATTTATCATGCTGCAAACTCTTATAGAATCAGATGGGGGGGCATGGTCACTGCTTCTTGAGAAAGCGGAGCTGTATTGGCAGTTGTGATTAGCTGCACATTCATGGCTGGGGGGTTAATGAAGCTATTGCACTATTTTTGTCGCATATTATGCTTATGTTTTATGCTCGTAAAGGTGTTTTATGTGAATCAAATTTTATCCAATCATGACTGCTATGTGAATTACGTAGGATGGAAGGAGGCATGTGTATCTAATAAATGTTATTGGATGTTATATGTAAGATGTGTTTAATTCTTTAATTTGATTGGATGGTTATGGTTTTAAAAACTTTTTGTATTTTTATTGACATTATTTGATGAAGTTCCATTTTTAGCAGGATGAAATCCTGTTTACATGAGAATCAAACAGCCACCTTTTTATCAGATTGCTTCCATGGAAAAGTGAAGACCAGCTGCAAAATTTCTACTCAGTATACATGCATTTGCTAGAAAAAAAAAGCCTCATAATATTCAATATTCCTTTTCATTTACTTGCTCTCTCTCAAAACTAATCAATCTAAGGTCCTTAATACAGACATCTCCCCATGCAATAATGAAAAAAAGCACATTCATTTTTAACGTTGTCATACCTTTTTAACCAGGCTTTTTTTTCACATTGCCTATATTTCTCAAAGCTCTACAAGAAGAAAGAGATAAGAGGGGAGAAAAAGAAGAGCAGAAGCACCTGTTTACAATCCCCATATAACACTTAAAATAGCATGCAAAGAAAATCATACAACATAAATACAGTACTATTAACAAAAGAAATTGTTTTTTTATTTACTTACAGATAGCTTTCTCCCCCTCTCTTCTCTTCCCCAAAGCATTTTTTCTGAACATTAATGGCGAAGTAGGGCATATACTTTAGAGTCCCCCACAAATGCAAGAAATTTTGAAAAAGTCCAATATTACCAGATTTTCTTGTTCTGTCATATTTCACAAACATAATTATTGCATTGTAATCTCACATTGAGTCACTGGTTTTATTACTGTTTTTCTCCATCACCCAAATCCTGTCTGCTTCATTTCTAACATACTCTTGATTATTCTAGTCAACTCTCATGCTCCCTTCCTTCTCTCCAGCACTTTCTATTGATATACTGGAAAAGGTTTCACAGGTACAGTCTCTCTCTGTGGTCCTCCTTACCAAAAGAACAAGAAGCAGACTCTCCCCCTGTCTCACAGCTCACTTTTAGCTGGACAAACCTTTGTATTTCCTCCTTAGCATGCACTACATCAAAAATGATTCTGTCCCTCCAGGAAAGAATACCTTAAAGACCGCTGGATACAGCAGTTTAAATCTCACCCCTGCATCTCAACATTCCCTGAATAGTAGAATGAATTTACTCCTCCTCTGCCTAGTGTACAATGAGTAGTCATTGTCCACATACACTCTGCTGTCTCCCATTTTTAGTATTTGGTCCTTCTGCCACAGTTTTGTCAGAATCAACTCCTTCTGCTGGTAGGACAGCATATTTACTATTAAAGGTCTAGGTTGCTTTCTTATAGCTAGGTTTGGAGCATAAACACGATGTGCCCTTTCAACTAACAACTTCTGCGGTGGAACACCAGTCCAGTTGCTTATTTGTGCGTTCATAGAATTAATGCTGTCTGTTCCTTCCAGCTTCTTTGGTATAGCTGCAAATCTCATGTTTTCCCTATGTGTTCTGTCCTCTTATTCTATTATTTTTTAAACATCTCTTCCTGAGCAGTCTCATATTCTGCCAGTCTTTTCTTCATTTCGACCTCTGTTTTTTGCAGCTTTATCATCTCATCTAGACATCTCTTTAAAGCTTCTTCCATTTTTCCAGCCTTTTGTCATTTGTGTTGATACACTCCATCACTGTTTTGTTACTGTATCTTCGTATAGGTTACTGGAAGTCATATCTGAAGGCTGCATTGCATTTTGCTGAACAGCTGCAAAACTTTCTCCAGTCAGTGTTTCTTCCTCACTTTTTTTAGCTGATTTTTTCCAGGTCTTTATTCCTGGCATCCAGGCACTGCATTACTAGCCTCTTACTAACATTTACCCATAAACACAAGTCTACTGGCCTTCTCTGCTGAGTTTCTGTTTTCACAATGCGAGAGCTAGAAAAGTACAGTTTTGTACCTACCATAAATGTAGCTGTCCGATAGGTATGCATCTGCAGTCATAATATATGAGTTGTCCTGCCTCAGGCAGCCCTTCGGTCGGCCGGATTCCAAAGTCTGGGTCTGGCCTCGGCTGATGTCGCACTTTCCCCGATGTCAGAGCGTCTGGGGTATAAAAGCATCAGCCGACGCCATTTTCCTCAGTTTTTCTTGCCCCAGATGCCAGGTGCCCTCTAGGAAGGCTAAATTTGGATAAATGCTGAAAAGTTCCAAACATTTGCAAATTATATACATGTATAAACAAACAAATACACCATAATAGATTCCCCCAGCTAGCTGAAAGAGGGGTAAGTACCCTAGGAATACCACAGAGGGGAAGGATGGTGGGTAATCCTGACTGCAGATGCATACCTATCGGACACCTACATTTATGGTAGGTACAAAACTGTACTATGTCCTTCAAGGATGCATCTGCAGTCATAACATATGGGTAGAATACCATAGCCAATCTGGGGGAGGAGGTACTAAGTGAAGGATGGTGTAGTTAAGATCCCCTGCAGCACTGCAGTTGCAAACCCTGCTCGGGATCTGGAGTATAAAGGTAGATTGTAATGCTTGGCAAATGTATGCACGGAGCTCCAAGTAGCAGCTTCTAAAATGTCCTTGGTAGCCACCCCTCGTAGGAAAGCTGTAGTGGTGGCTGTGGCCCTTGTGGAGTGAGGCCTGATATTTTCAGGAACTGTCTTTCCATGAAAGGAGTAACAAAAGCGAATGCAATTTCCTATCCATTTTGAAATTGTCTGTTTGGAAATTGCTCTTCCTTGCACCCCAGTTGCATATGCTACAAAAAGATGGTCAGTTTTTCTGCTAGTTTTCGTTCTGTCCAAATAGTAGCGTAGTTGTCTGTGTATATCCAGGGTGTGCAAAAGTTTTTGCCCTTTGTTCTGTGGGTTAGGGAAGAACGTAGGCAAGTGAATAGCTTGGTTGAAGGATACCCTAGATACCACCTTTGGCATGAAAGTAGGATTGGTTCTTAGTGACACTCTATCCTGGTGAAAAATAAGAAAAGGCTGCACTGCCATTAATGCTTGTAACTCAGATACTCTTCTAGCTGAAGTGATTGCCAGAAGGAATGCAGTTTTCCAAGATAAAAACTGTAGGTCTGTTGATGCTGCTGGTTCAAAAGGAGGTAGTGTCAGTTTTTCCAGCACAAAATTGAGATCCCATGCAGGTAGAGGGGGTCTTCTTGGAGGTTTCACATTTTTGATCCCTCTCAAAAATTGCCTGAGAAGAGGGTGTGAGAAGATAGGTGGATCCATATTGTATTCTGCTGAAATTGCTGAAGCATGAATCTTAATGGAAGAATAAGACAGGCCATTGTGGAACAATTCTGCTAAGTATTCTAGGATGTGTGCTAGGTTTGCCACTGTGACATCTGTGCCCTTTGATGTGCTCCGAATGAGAAATCTCTTCCATTTAGCTGAGTATGTCTTCCTTGTGGAAGGTCTGCGAGCCTCCAGGATAATGTCCTTCACCTTCTGAGATAAAACAGTTTGGTTGGGATTTAAGGAATTTTCCAGGCAGTTAGCTGCAAAGTTTTCAAGTTGGGATGCAGGGTCTTGAGATTGTTCTGCATAAGGGGAAGAGGCCATGAATTTGCCTGAGACATGCTTCTCAATAGTGGGTACCAGTGTTGTCTTGGCCAGTCCGGAGCTATTAGTATCACTTTTGGCTGTTCCTCCCTGATCTTCAGTAGAACCTTGTACATCAATGGGAGAGGTGGAAAGGCATATACTGTTAGGGCATTCCAGCTGAAAGAGAGAGAGTCCACCCTCCATGCTTGTGGGTGGTATGTCCTTGAGCAGAATGTCTTCAGTTGGTGGTTGAGTCGGGAGGCGAACAGATCTATCTCCGGCATTCCCCATGTCTTTGTTATGAGTGTGAAGATGTCTGGATGCAGCATCCATTCGTGTGCATCCATGGTAGTTCTGCTTAAGCTGTCTGCTAGTGCATTTTCTTTTCCTGGTATGAATTTGGCCTGCAGCTGGATATTGAGATTCAGGCAGATTCCACAGATTCATAGCCATCCGGCATAGAGGGTAGGAATGTGTGCCTCCCTGTTTGTTTATGTACCACATGACCGTGGTGTTGTCTGTCCTTATCAACAGATGTCCTTGTTGGAGGAAGGGTCTGAATGCCTCGACTGCATGCCTCACTGCCAGCATTTCCTTTTGGTTTATGTGCATGCTTAGCTGCCCTTGAGGCCATAGGCCTTGGATACATTTGTCCTCCATGTGTGCTCCCCATCCTCGGTCTGAGGCGTCCGTGGTGATGGTCTGCCTTGTTTTTGGTTTGTTGAAAGGCAACCCTCTGTTGGACTGGCAGGCCTGAGCCCACCACAGGAATTCCTTTTGAAGGCATGGAATGATTGGTATCATGGTTTCTGGACTGTGACTGTGTTGAGACTATACACTCCGGAGGTACCATTGTAATTTCCTCATATGCAGCCTGGCATGTGGGATTAAAATTATGCAGGATGCCATGTAACCCAGGGCCTGCAGGACTTTCCTTGCAGTAAGCTGAGTTTGTCTTATCAGGATCATGAAGTAATCTGGAAGTTGTTTTTGTTTTTCTTCTGTGAGAAAAGCCATCTGGGTGATTGTGTCCAGATCTGCACCCAAAAAGGTTATCCTTTGGGACGGTACTAATCTTGACTTTTGGATGTTGACTGTGTATGCCAAGGTCTGTAGCAGGTGTACGGCATAGGCCAAGTCCTTTAACAATTTTTTCTTGTTGTCCGCTTGTATTAGGCAGTCGTCCAGGTATGGTTAAATTTGAATTCCCTGAAGTCTGCAATGTGCAATTACTGATGGCAGGCATTTCGTGAATACTCTGGGCGCAGTAGATAAGTCAAAGGGCAATGCTGAGAATTGATAATGCTCTGATCCTGCAAGAAATCTGAGGTGTCTTCTGCAATCTGGTCGGATAGGGACGTGCAGGTATGCCTCCTTGAGATCTACAGTCACCAGCCAAGACTCCTTGCCCAACATGGGAAGAAGTTGCTGTGGGGTCAGCATTTTGAATTTTGGCACAATGAGATAAGTGTTCAGTGCGGACAGGTCGAAAATAGGCCTCCATTGGTTTTCTTTTCTTGGTGCAAGGAATAGTCTGAGTAAAATCCTTGGCCTTGTTCTGTACATGGTACCCTTTCTATAGCTTTCATCTGAAGTAAATTGCTGATTTGTCTTAAAGCCTCTGCCTTCTGGTTTGGTGGAAGGTTTGGCATTCCGCTTCTTTTTGGCAAAGTGTGGAAGTGAAACCTGTATCCTTTGTCTATTATTTGCAATGTCCATGTATCCTTTGTAATGCAATGCCAGTTTTTTGAGAATAAAGCCAGCTTTCCGCCCAAGGGTGCTTCCAGTTGATCCCTGGTAGGCGGAATCAGAGTCAAGTCATTGGGTCTGTCCTGTAATAGTGGTTGTAGTTGTAGCTGTTGCACTACTCCTCTGGTTGGCAGGCTGCCACTGACGGCCTCTGTAAGGGCCCTTCGATTGACCTCTGCCTCTAGGGCGCCTGTTCCTGCCTCTCTGTGCTCTGGACGAGTCAGGAAAGGACCAATTCTTTGTAGGCCAGTTTCTGCTGAACCTCGGTGGTTGAACTTGCAGGAAATCTTTAACTGTTTGCACAGATTTTGCTTTTTCTTCAACCTTTTTTAGAATCTCCTGTGCAGGGGAGCCAAATAAGTTTTGTTTCTCCATTGGAGCATTGAGGAGTTTAGCTTTGACATGGTCTGGCAAAGATTGCTCCTTCAGCCAGGCATGCCTACGAATAACTGCCCCTGTCATAGCTGATCTAAATGAAGCCTCCAGTGCATCATAGCCACATTTTAAAAAATGATTACTAACCTGTTGTGAGTTATGTACCAAATCCTGAAGGGATTTACGGTCTAAGGGTTCAGGAGAAGAAAGTTTCTTATTCAGTTGATCTAACAAAAATTCTTGGTACTGTATCATATGGAATTGACAGTTTAATGCCCTGGCAGAAAGAGTAGCAGATGTATAAACCTTTTTTCCCCATCTCTCTAAAGCTCTAGACTCTCTTTCAGAGGGTAGGGGATTTTTGGCAGTAGCGGCTGCAACCCCTTTAGGGCCCTGAGAAATAGTTTCTGGGTCTGCAGCATGGGCTTTATACAGATGGAAATGAGAATCCGGGACCCTGTAATATCTGTCAGGTTTGGCAGGGGCCGGAGGAAGAGAATCAGGAGCTGTACTGACATAATTGTACACATCATCAATTACATTTAGAACAGGAGGTATGGCTAAGGGCCTGTGCTGAGGCAAATGCAAAAAGGTCCTTAATCTTTTTCTAGAATCAGAGAAATCCTGACCTTGCCATTGAAAGTGCTCTCTCATGGAGTGAAAAGTCTCCCCAAAGGAAAATTCTTCTGGAGGGGAGGCCGAAGGGATAGATTCCTCTGCATCTGAATCCTCATAAGGCGAGTAAGCCCCTTCCTGGTGGTCTGACAAATCAGATCCATCCGTGGAGTAATCTGAGGAGTGAGGTTCAGAGGGGTCAGTCCTGGGCCTTTTGTCTGGAGGAGGTTGAGAGGCCCTGTCTGGGTGAGGTTGTGAACCCCTAATTAAGGAGATGAGGTCCTCAACAAGGCTGAGGATCTGTGAACTAGAGGAAGGCCTCTGGGATATAGATTTGGCAGGAAAAGCTTTTGAAAGTTTGGCAGCTTTAGCCCTGGAGAAGGCCTTAATAGACATAGAAGCTGGGGGCCTAGCTGCCCCACGTGCAGGGGTAGAAATGTCCAAAGGTATGGTGTCGGACAATTCCTGAACACTAGCTTCGGTAGGGAGTTCTGAAGCCGACTCAGCCGGGGCCTCTCTGGCCTCGGTGGTCGAAAGTATGGTTTCGAAGTAGGAATCGCTGTGGACTCGGTTTCGGCCGAAACCGAGACACTCACGGGGCCTAGCCGTGGTTTAAGCCGAAACCACAGGCCGCGAGTGTCGGTCCTTTTCCTTGCGTTTTTTGAACATATGCGAAGTCGGAGTCTCCGACGGCATTTTATAAGCAAAAGCGGCTCCAAAAAATTCCTCTGCAAACTCCGACCGACATCTAAGAGTTCGTCGGTTGAAGGAGGCACAGGCTAAACAAGCTGATACGTCATGGTCTGGGCCTAAGCAAGGAAGGCAGTAAGAATGGAAATCCTTATGAGGTATTTGTTTCCCACAAGTTAAACAATTATTTACTTTGTCTGACATCGGCTGAGGCAAGAAAGAGTCCCCAACGGGGTACTTAGCTTTTTTCGAAGTCTTCGGTAGCTGAAATCTCTGGATCTGACCGACCAGCACTTGCGAACAGCTTCTGCTTCGGGCACCGCGCGGCAAGAAAGACTGAGGAAAATGGCGTTGGCTGATGCTTTTATAACCCAGACGCTCTGACGTCGGGGAAAGTGCGACATCAGCCGAGGCCAGACCCAGACTTTGGAATCCGGACGACCAAAGGGCTGCCTGAGGCAGGACAACCCATATGTTATGACTGCAGATGCATCCTTGAAGGACATCAAGCTGTTATTCACTGTATAGCCATCTTAGAAGTCCAATTGCTGTCTGTTCTTGTCTTATTCCCCTCCCAAATGTGAAAAACAACTTGTATGTTTTCAGAAAACATTAACTTTAACCTTGTCTTTTATTACATATCTGTCAGCTTGTCTCCAAGGAAACCTATGAATAAAATGTACATCTGCCCTCAGTTACAGACTTCTCAAACTGAACATTTGTTTACTAAAAGAAAACTTTTCATTAAATTCACTGTTCTCTTATTTACTTCCTTACACAAAAAAATTACTTGGTTAAGCCAAGAGCCTTAATCCAGACATTCACATATGCAAAGGTAAGGAGAAAGCACAACATCTACATGCATTATAATCTATACACTTTTTTACCGCATCCCCCACTTTACCAACTCAAGATTACAGCATATTTGCTTAAACATGCTTTTGTCCAGCCTTTCTTCTATTTTTGCACTGCAATGCCTACATTTCTTAAAAATAGAAAATAGAAAAAAAATCACTTGCTTACTTGACATCTTTATCACATACAGCAATAAATGAAAATGTTTTACTAGATAACATGCAATTTACATTGTAAAATGTTTTATACGAACACTGTTAAAAACAAATACAGTGGATATAAAAAGTTTACACATCCCTGTTAAAATGCCAGGTTTTTGTGATATAAAAAAACGAGACCACAATAAATCATTTCAAAACTTTTCCCACCTTTAATGTGACCTATAACCTGTACAATTCAACTGAAAAACAAACAAATCTGTTAGGGTAAAAAATATAAAAAAAATAAAAAAAACGTACAATAAACTGGTTGCATGAGTGCACACCCTTAAACTAATACTTTATTGAAACACCTTTTGATTTAATTACAGCATTCAGTCTTCTTGGGTAGGAGTCTATCAGCATGGCACATCTTGACTTGGCAATATTTGCCCATTCTTCCTTGCAAAAGCGCTCCAAATCTGTCAGATTGCAAGGGCATCTGTTGAGCACAGCCCTCTTCAGGTCACCCCACAGATTTTCTATTGGATTTAGGTCTGGGCTCTGGCTGGGCCATTCCAAAACTTTAATTTTCTTCTGGTGAAGCCATTCTTTTGCTGATTTAGATGTATGCTTGGGATCATTGTCATGTTGAAAGGTGAAATTCCTCTTCATCTTTAGTTTTCTAGCAGATGCCTGAAAGTATTGGGCCAAAAGTGACTGATATTTGGAACTGTTCACAATTCCCTCCACCTTGACTAAAGCCCAAGTTCTAGCTGAAGAAAAGCAACCCCAAAGCGTGATACTGCCACCACTATGCTTCCCTGTGGGGATGGTGTTCTTCTGGTGATGTGAAATGTTTTTGTGCCAAGCATAACTTTTGGAATTGAGGCCAAAAAGTTCAACCTTGGTCTCATCAGACCATAACACATTTTCTCACACGCTTTTGGGAGACCTGATGTATTGTTTTACAAATTTTATCCGGGCCTGGATGTTTTTCTGTATAAGAAAAGGCTTCCGTCTTGCAACCCTACCCCACAGCCCAGACATATGGAGACTATGGGAGATTGTATTCACATGTAGTACACAACAGGTACTTGTCAGAAATTCCTGCAGCTCCTTCAGGGTTGCTGTAGGTCTCCTGGCAGCTTCCCTGACCAGTTTTCATTGTCTTTTCATCAATTTTGGAGGGACGTCCAGTTCTTTGCAACATCACTGCTGTCCCATATTTTTTCCAGTTTTTGATGACCATCTAAACTATGTTCTACGGTATATCCAATGCTGTGGAAATGTTTTTGTACCCTTCTCCTGACTGGTACCTTTCAGCAATGACATCCCTTTGATGTTGTGTAAGGTCTCTGAGAACCATGGCTTTTGCTATAGCAGGCAACTTTGTAAATGTCAGGAAAATCCTACTAGGGCAGCTGAACTTTATTTGGGGTTAATCAGAGTCTCTTTAATTGATGGCAGATGTGTACCCAAGATTGAATGCTGTAATTAAATCAAAAAGTGCTTCAGCAAAGTATTAGTTTAAGGGTGTGCACACTTATGCAACCAGCTTATTGTACTTTTTCATTTTTTATATTTTCCCCCAACAGATTTGTTTTTCAATTGAATTGTACAGGTTACAGGTCACATTAAAGGTGGGAAAAGTTTTGAAATGATTTATTGCAGTCTCACTTTTTTGTATCACAAAAACCTGGCATTTTAAAAGGGGTGTGTAAACTTTTTATATCCACTGTAAATGTTTTAGTCAGAGTTACTTTTTTCCCTTTTCTTTTAGTGTCTTTCCAAACTTTAATGTCATGAAGTGTGATATATAGTCCCAAGATTAACAAAAGTCCAATCTTGTCACTTTTTCTTGCAAAGCCATATTTCACAAATGTGTTTGAAGCTTTTATAAATCCACATTTACAGATTAATTTCAGTGTTGCTGGTCTTCTTACTGTTTATTTCCATCTCCCAGCCTCAGACTCCAGTTCAAGTCTAAGGAACTCCCCAGTCTTCTAGTCAACTTCTGTGCTTTTTTCTGTCAAGTATTTTTCATTGGAACAGTGGAAAAATTTCACTGGCAAAGTCTCTCTATGAACTTTATTTTCAGAAGAATGAGAAGCAGAGAGCCCTTTTGTTTGTTTGCTAACTTTTTATTGGACAAACTTTTGTATTTCTCCTTAGCCTGTTCTGCATCAAAAAATGACTTTGATACTCCAGGGGAAAAAAATTACTGTGAAGACAGCTGGATGCAACAGCTTGAATCTCACACGTGCCTCTCAACATTCCCTGACTGCAGGGATACATTTGCATCTCTTCTGTATGGTGTACAGTGAATAATCATTTTCCACCAACATTCTACTGTCTCCAATTATTAATACTTTGCCCTTCTGGCACAATTTTGCCAGGATTAACTTTTTTGCTGATATGACTGCATCTTTACTAATACTGGTCTTGCCTGCTTTCTTATGGCCAAGTTTTAGCGCACGCATTATTTGCCCTTTCAGTTAACAAATCTTACTGTGGAATCCCAGTCCAGTTGC